>NW_026127067.1:0-148752 GCF_943737965.1 Phodopus roborovskii | reverse complement strand
AGTTTGCAACAGAACTGACCCATGAAGGGACACAGTGACCACCGATTTTAAAAACAGAATAACTGTATAAACTCCTGATCAGGGAATCTCATCTCATGAACTCTGTCGGGCTGATAACATGACATACCACCAACAAGAAATAACACTAAATAACCATCTTAGAAAGCGGGGTACAGGACTTAATAGAGAACAGTCAATTGAGGAATCCAAAATGACTGAAAGAAACATAAGACACTGCTCAAAATCCTTAATCATCAGCCTAATGCAAATCTAAACAACTCTGAGAATCCATGGGATCAAGCTCCTCCAATGGTAAGAGGATGAAGAGGAGTTTATTTTATTTTTCAATAAAGAGAAAAGGATTATGATAGAGGCGATTAACTGTATTGTTTCCATTCTAGGAATTAGCAAATTGAAGAATTGAAAACAAGAGTAAAATATAAATCATTGTACTTGAATGGCACACTGATTCTTTCGTTTTCATGCTTATGTCACTATAGGCATGTTGTAGCTTGAGAGGCAGGTAAATATGTAGAACTCAAAAGAAAGAGCCATGCTTTGTTTTTGTGAGAAACTCAGTGAGGCTGTAGGGTTAGTTCACCGGTGGGTATGCTACTTTTAGCATGTGGAAGGGGCACTAGAATGTGACAGAATGTTGGTTCATAAATGTTGCCTGGCAACCCTCCTTGCATTCTGTATCCTGGTATCGTGGGCCAAGGACGAGAGAGCAGCTTCGAGAAAGGTGTTATCATGGCACATTACAGTCTGCCAAGATAAATATCTCCTAAACCTTTCCATGACAGCATTTGATTCGCCTAACCAAGTCATAGCCACACCTCTGGAAGTGTGCCTACAGCTTTTCCTGGTTACCAAATTCAAGATTACCTAATCATCAGAGAACACAGTCTGTGCATAAACAGTTCAGAGTCTTCTGTTTATGAATACTCTCTCTCCTCCAAGTAAAGCTATGGAGCAAAAGATAATAAGACTACGATTATTCATCAAAAGGTGAGTTTGACATTGTTGTCTTGCTTCAGGAAGGTGATAATCTGTTTGTTAGAGTAGACTTAGAGATTATTAGATTTCAGTTCATCTCTCTTTTGAGGCAGCCTTCCAACATTAAATAAAACCCTGCATACACAATGACAGTTCAGCATGTGAACATGTTACTACTGTGCTCTGCGATTAAATAAGGGATGAACCTGGGAGTTTCCCACAATCATGTGGGGAGGCAACTGGGAGAAAATTGTGTGGAGAATGGAAGAGACCATTTCATCCTCTGATTAAGTTGTTATTTGATTATTAAAATAGGACATTAGATAATCCATGATCAGTGGATTGTGGTTATGCGATGTGGGAGGCAAGTATCATAGACCATCTTAATATCAATTATATAGATAAAATATTTAAATTAATCACGACAGCCTGGTTTTGGAGCCACCTTAGGGAAGTGGATGATGTTACATAAACTCATTATTTGATTATTTAATTATACAAAACAATGATTATATCATCCATGACACCTGGAATCTGGTGCCACAGATCATCTAATTACATAATTAATGTATTTAAAATGACAATCTGTGTTAATCCCCAAGATAATGGAAATCTGTGTGTAATTATGTAAAACAAAAATTGTCCACTCCATGAAGAGAGCCGTCAAGCTCCCTCTTGTGGCGTTAATGAGCAATATCATCACAGTTTATGATTCATGGTTTCAATAGATGATGATGACATTCTTCATGACAGGAGTCTGGCCATACTTCCCAGCCAATTAAATGCTACATCACCTCTTTATTGGTACAGTTAGCTCTCACTGACTTATTTAATTCTTTAAATTACTTAAACGACAGACAATGCCAACACCGATTATTATTAGGTTGCAGATATCTGTCAGCGATATATTAGGAAACTTGTAGACATGGGCAGAGCATTTTCTGAATGTCTATGCATCTTCCAGACCACTAGGAATGCTGGACTATAGAGTCCAGAAGATTGCATGGTGCCCTCCGAGAAGTACAAGAACTTTTCCAAAGTCTGCATGGCAGCTTGGGTGTTGACTACTTGCTCTTCCTCCACATCTTAACATCGGTTGTGGTCTACATCTAGAAGATGTAGAGGCACTAGGAGGTCGGCACCATCACCGAGACCTGGCAAAAGGATGACGACTCAGAACACGGAAGAACATCTCACTCTCAGCTATGCTGTTGATGCCGCTGCAGCCACCTTTTCAGCTGATATCAACATTTTGGCTACTACTGGTATGCCAGGAATGGGCCAATTACCTCAGGTCCTGCCGCAACACAACAGAGATTCAGGCACCAGTGAGGATGTCAGGCCAACAGAATTCACCACGCAAGAAAGTATGATTATCTGACGATTAACTTATGGAATATTAAAAATCCGTGATGACAGCATCCGTTTTCATATCTGGCAAGTCTGCCCTGGAATTGATGATATGAAAAAGTTCAACGACTTAGATATGTAAAGATGTAATTATTAAATTGTTTCATTATATAATCTGTGAACCCTGAAGTGTGGTGCCACCTTGTATGACTCAAGTATGACAGGCGGTCTAACAATCTGATGCATTCATTATTTAAATCTGTCTTTTTCTACTACAGGAAGAGTGGAATCTGGAGCCCCCTTGTTGGTGTTAAAATGTATCTTGTGATTTCATTATTTATTTATTAAAATCAATGTTGATATTATTTTGTTATCTCTCTACGGGTGAATTATGAGAAATTATCCCTTCATTCATTCATTTTATTGTTAAAATGTATGTATCTGCGAACTCAATAACTCTTCAGTATTGATCAATCTTTAGGTTTCGTGCATATAACACCATCCACTAGCTTAATATTTATTCATTGAATTATGAAAATCTGCCATTATGTATTCAGTGACCACTAAAATTTTTAGCCTCCTTAGGGGAGTCAATCGTGCAAGAACATAGCATCATCTATTAGTACACTTATTTATTTACCGGTTATACTAGGAAATTAAATAATAATTCATCACTTAATTAACGTGTTTGAAATACAGGTAATGTTATGGACCCTAAGTCCCTTTTGGAGTCAGATTTTGTGAGTAGACAGTAACATCATCTCATTACTTTCTCATTTAGCTCTGTAAATAGGTCATTACATCAGCGATAGTTTTAGGACTTTGGTGCCATCTCGTCAGTGATAGTATCAAACGCCAGCTAATTAATTATCAATTTAATTTTATAAATAAATCATTATTCCAGGAAGAGACCAGTCTGACTATTCCATGTGGGATTTAAATATGCACCACCATGACATTACTCAATCATTTTTTCATTATATATTCATTATGTGAATCGATGAAGATGTTGTTCTTCTTGACTGGGGTAGGGCCATTCCTCCATGGGAGTTAATCACGTGGCAGTATTTAATCATCTAAGTACTCCTTCCTGGACAATCACTGGAGTTTGGTTCCATCTTATGAAAGTTAAGTATGGAGGACCATCCCATTATTAACTTACTTGAGTGCGTAAGTAATGATGGTGTCATCCGTCATGTGGCTGCTGTGGGATTGACACAGCAGCAGATCGGTACCAGAAGCAGTGCCCAGAGAACGGGTGACACTGCCTCATACAGTGATTACTGACTACGTAGTAGTACGTTTTTAACAATCGAATGATTACAAGATTTTAAAAAACTGTACTGTTTCGCATGATCAGTTTCTGCGAGGTTGCAACGGAACTGACCCATGAAGGACACAGTGACCACCGATTTTAAAAACGGAATAACTGTATAATCTCTGATCAGGGAATCTCATCTCATGAACTCTGTCGGGCTGATAACATGACACACCACCAACAATAAATAACTCTAAATAACCATCTCAGAAAGCGGGGTACAGGACTTAATAGAGAACAGTCAATTGAGGAATCCAAAATGACTGAAAGAAACATAAGACACTGCTCAAAATCCTTAATCATCAGCCTAATGCAAATCTAAACAACTCTGAGAAACCATGGGTTGAAGCTCCTCTAATGGTAAGAGGATGAAGAGGAGTTTATTTTATTTTCAATAAAGAGAAAAGGATTATGGTAGAGGCGATTAACTGTATTGTTTCCATTCTAGAAATTAGCAAATTGAAGAATTGAAAATAAGAGTAAAATTCTCATCATTGTACTTGAATGGCACAATGATTCTTTCGTTTTCATGCTTATGTCACTATAGGCATGTTGTAGCTTGAAAGAATGGTAAATCTGGAGAACTCAAAGAAAGAGTCCTGCTTTGTTTTTGTGAGAAAATCAGTGAGGCTGTAAGTTTAGTTCATCAGTGGGTATACTCCTTTTAGCATGTGGGAGGGGCACTAGAATGTGACAGAATGTCGGTTCATAAATGTTGCCTGGCAACCCTCCTTACATTCTGTATCCTGGTATCGTGGGCCAAGGACCAGTGAGGAGCTTTGAGAAAGTGTAATCATGGGATATTACAGTCTCCCAAGATAACTATCTCCTAAAACTTTTAATGACAGCATTTGATTCGCCTAAACAACACATACCCACACCTCTGGAAGTGTGCCTACAGCTTTTACTGGTTACCAAATTCAAGAGTACCTAATCATCAGAAAACATAGTCTGTGCAGAACCAGTTCCAAGTCTTCTGTTTATGAATACTCTCTCTCCTAAGAAGTAAAACAATGGAACAATTGATAAAAAGACACAATTATTCATCAAAAGGTGAGTTTGCCATTGTTGACCTCCTTCAGGAAGGTGAAAATCCATTTGTTAAAGTAGACTTAGTGATTATTTTATTTCAGTCCATCTCTTTTGAGGCAGCCGTACAACATTAAATATGTGATATCTTCTAAAAACCCTGCATACAAAATGACAGTTCAGCATTTAAACGTGTTACTACTCTGCTCTGCTATTAAATAAGGGATGCACCTGGGAGTTTTCCACAATCATGTGGGAGTCAACAGATAGTCAATTGTGTGGAGTATGGCAGACTACTCATCCTCTGATTATGTTGTTATTTGATTATTAAAATAGGACATTAGATAATCCATGATCAGTGGATCGTGGTGACGCGATGTGGGAGGCATTTATTATAGACCATCTTAATATCAAATGTGAAGTTAAAATATTTAAATTAATCAAGACAGCATCGTTCATGAGCCTGGTTTGGGGCCACCTTAGGGAAGTGGATGATGTCACATGAACTCATTATTTGATTAATTAATTATATAAAACAATGATTATATCGTCCATGAAAACCTGGAATCTGGTGCCACATATCATCTAATTACATAATTAAAGTATTTGAATTGAAAATCTGTTTCAATCCCCAAGATAATGTAAATATGTCTATAGTTATGTAAACAACAATCCTCCATTCCATGAAGAGACCTGTAAAGCTCCCTCTTGTGGAGTTAATGTGCAATATCATCACATTTTATGATTCATTGCCTCAATTGAAAATGATGACATCCTTAATGCAGGAGTCTGGCCATGCTTCCCTGCCAGTAGAATGCTACATCCCCTATTTATTGTGACAGTTAGCTATTACTGACTTATTTAATTCTTTAAATTATGTAAACGACAGACAGTGCCATCACCGATTACGTTAGGGTGCAAATATCTGTCAGGGACAAGGTTAGGAAAGTTGTAGACATGGGCAGAGCATTTCTGAATGATCTATGCATCTCCCAGTGTACGAGGGATGCTGGGTGATTGAGTCCAGAAGGTGGCACGGTGCCCTCCGATAAGTAAAAGGACTTCACCAAGGCCAGAATTGTGGTCTGGGTGTTGACTAATTAGTCTTCCTCCATATCTTCACATCGGTTGTGATCTACCATGAGAAGAAGGAGTGGCACTAGGAGGTCGGCACCATCACCGTGACCCGGCAAAAGGATGACGACTCAGAACATGGAAGAACATCTCTCTCTCAGCTATGCTGGTGATGCCCCTGCTGTAGCCATCTTTTCAGCTGTTACCAACATTGTGGCTACTACTGCTACGCCAGGATTGGGCCCATTATCTCACGTCCGGCCGCACCAAAACAGAAAATCAGATGCATGTGATGATGTCAGGCCAACAGAATTCATCAGGCAAGACAGTGTGATTAACTGATAGCATTTTAAAAATGCGTGATGACACCATACATTTTCATGTCTGGCAATTCTTCCGAAGGAATTGATGATATAAAAAGAGGTCAACGGCTTACATATTTAAAGATTTAATTACTAAATTCTTTCATGTATAATCTGTGATCCCTGAAGATTGACGCCACCTTGTGTGACACTCAAGTGTGACAGACGATCTAACTATCTGATTATTTCATTATTCAAATCTGTCTTATTCTACTCCAGGAAGAGTGGAGTCTGGGAACCACCTTGTTGGTGTTAAATTGTATCTTGTGAATTCTTTCTTTCTTTCTTTCTTTCTTTCTTCCATCCTTTCTTTCTTTCTTTCTTTCTTACTTCCTTCCTTTATTTAAATCTATGTTGATATCATTTTGTTATCTCTCTAGGGGTGAATTATGAGAAAGTATCTCTTCATTCATTCATTTTTTGTTCAAATCTATGAAGAACTCAATGTCTCTTCAGTATTGAGCAATCTTTTAGGCTTCACGCAAAAAAACCATCCAATTGTTTAATGTGTATTCATTTAATTATGAAAATCTGTCATTATGTATTCAGTGATCACTGGAGTTTTGAGCCTCCTTTGGGGAGACCGTTGTACCAGACCATCACGTCATCTAATACTACACTTACTTCTTTGTTAAACTAGGAAAATAAGTAATAATTCATCATTTAATTTACGTATTTAAAATACAAGTAATGTTATGGGCCATAAGTCCCGTTTATAGTCAGATTTTGGGAGTTGATGATATAATGTCATCTCATTGCTTCAGCACTTAGCTATGTAAATAGATCTTTACATCAGCGATAGGTTTAGGACTTTGGTGCCACTTCATCAGTGTTAATATAAAAGGCCCACTAGTTAATTTTCAATTTAATTTTTTAAAAATATCATTATTCCAGTAAGAGATCAGTCTGACTACTCCATGTGGGATTTAAGTATGCACCACCATGTCATTTTTTAATAATTTTTCATTATATATTAATTATTAACATCGATGAAGATGTTGTTCTTCTTGACTGGGGTCAGGCCAAACCTCCATGGGAGTTAATCACGTGGCTTTATTGAATTTTCTAAGTACTACTTCCATGACAATCACTGGAGTTTGGTTCCATCTTTTGAAAGTTAAATATGGAGGAATATCCAATTATTATCTTATTTGATTGCATAAGTAATGATGGTGTCATCCATCATTTGGTTGCTGTGGCATTGACACAGCAGGAGATCGGCACCAGAAGCAGTGGCCAGAGAATGGGAGACACTGCCTTATATAGTGATTACTGATTATGCAAGAGTAGATTATTAACAAACGAATGATTACACGATTTAAAAAAAAAAAAACTGTACTGTTCCGCATCATCAGTTCCTGAGAGGTTGCAAAAGAACTGACCCATGAAGGACACAGTGACCACCGATTTTAAAAATGGAATAACTGAATAATCTCCTGATCAGGGAATCTCATCTAATGAACTCTGTCGGGCTGTTAACATGACACAGCACCAACAATAAATAACTCTAAATAACCATATTAGAAAGCAGGGTACAGGACTTAATAGAGAACAGTCAATTGAGGAATCCAAAATGACTGAAAGAAACAGAAGACACTGTTCAAAATCCTTAATCATCAGCCTAATGCAAATCTAAACAACTCTGAGAAACCAAGGGATCAAGCTCTTCTAATTGTAAGAGGATGCAGAGGAGTTAATTTTATTTTCAATGAAGGGAACAGGATTATGGTACAGGCGATTAATTGTATTGTTTCCGTTCTAGAAATGAGAAAACTGAAGCATAGAAAACAGGTTTAAAATACTCATCAATGTACTTGAATGGCACAATGATGCTTTAGTTTTCATGCTTATGTCACTATAGGCAAGTTGTAGGTTCAGAGACTGGTAAATAGGTATAACCCAAAAGAAAGAGCCCTGCTTTGTTTTTGTAAGAAACTCAGTGAGGTTGTAAGGTTAGTTCATCGGTGGGTATACTCCTTTAAGCATGTGGGAGGGGCACTAGAATGTGACAGAATGTTGGTTTATAAATGTTGCCTGGTAACACTGTTGCATTCTGTATCCTGGTATCAAGGGCCAAGGACCAGAGAGCAGCTACGAGAAAGTGTTACCATGGGACAATACAGTCTCCCAAGGTAACTATCTCCTAAAACTTTTCATGACAACATTTAATTCGCCTAAACAAGTCATGGCCACACCTCTGGAGGTGTGCCTACAGCTTTTACTGGTTGCCAAATTCAAGATTACCTAATCATCAGAGAACGTAGTCTGTGGAGAAACAGTTCAAAGTCTTCTGTTTATGAATACTCTCTCTCCTAAGAAGTCACACTATGGAACAAAAGACAAATAAGACTCACAATTATTCATCAAAAGGTGAGTTTGGCATTGATGACTTCCTTCAGGAAGGTGATAATCCATTTGTTAGAGTAGACTTTGTGATTATTGGATTTCAGTCCATCTCTTTTGAGGCAGCCGCCCAACATTAATTATGTGATATCATCTAAAAACCCTGCATCCACAATGACAGTTCAGCATTTCAACATGTTACTACTCTGCTCTGCGATTAAATAACTGATGAACCTGGGAGTTTCCCACAATCATGTGGGAGGCAACAGAGAGTCAATTGTGTGGAGTATGGCAGACCATTTCATCCTCTTATTATGTTGTTATTTGATTATTAAAATAGGACATTAGATAATCCATGATCATTGGATTGTGGTGAAGCTATGTGGGAGGCAATTATTATAGACCATCTTAATGTAAATTATGTAGTTAAAATATTTAAATTAATCACGACAGCATCGTTCATGAGCCTGGTTTGGAGCCACCTTAGGGAAGTGGATGATGTTACATGAACTCATTATTTGATTATTTAATTATATAAAACAATGATTATATCGTCCATGACACCAGGAATCTGGTGCCACAGATCATCTAATTACATAATTAATGTATGTAAGTTGACAATCTGGGTTAATCCCCAAGATAATGTCAATATTTGTATAGTTCTGTAAACAACAATCCTCCATTCCATGAAGAGACCTGTAAAGCTCCCCTTTGTGGAGTTAATGTGCAATATCATCACATTTTATGATTCATTGACTCAATTGATGATGATGACATCCTTCATGCCTGGAGTCTGGCTATGCTTCCCTGCCAGTAAAATACTACATCCCCTATTTATTGTGACATTTACCCATTACTGACTTATTTAATTCTTTAAATTGTGTAAACGACAGACAGTGCCATCACCGATTACGGTTAGGGTGCAAATATCTGTCATGGACAAGGTTAGGAAAGTTGTAGAAATGGCCAGAGCATCACCCAGAGTACGCCCCCAGGGATGCTGGATGATTGAGTCCAGAAGGTTGCACGGTGCCCTCCCAGAAGTACAAGTACTTCACCAAGGCCGGCATCGTGGTCTGGCTGTTGACTACCTGTGCTTCCTCCACATCTTCACATGATCTACAATGAGAAGGAGGAGTGGCACTAGGAGATCGGCACCATCAACGAGACCTTGCAAAAGGATGATGACTCAGAACACAGTAGAATATCTCTCTCTCAGCTATGCTGGTGATACCCCTGCTGCAGCCCACTTTTCAGCTGCTATCATCATTGTGGCTACTACTGGTATGCCAGGATTGGGCCCATTATCTCACGTCCTGCCGCACCACAATAGAGATTCAGGTGCTTGTGATGATGTCAGGCCAACAGAATTCATCAGCCAAGACAGTATGATTATCTGACGAATAACTGATGGCATTTAAATATGCGTGATGACAGCATACAGTTTCATACCTGGCAAGTCTGCCCAGGAATTGATGATACAAAAAAAGGTCAACGGCTTACATATTTAAAGATGTAGTTATTAAATTCTTTCATTATAAAATCTGTGATCCCTGAAGTTTGGCGCAACCTTGTGTGACTCAAGTGTGACAGACGATCTAACTATCTGATTATTTCATTATTCAAATCTGTCTTTTTCTACTCCAGGAATGAGTGGAGTCTGGATCCAACTTGTAGGTGTTAAATTGTATCTTGTGAGTTCTTTCTGTCAATCTATCTATCTTTCTTTCTATCTTTCTTCATTTCTTTATTTAAATCAATGTTGATATCATTTTGTTATCTCTCTAGGGGTTAACTATGAGAAATTATGTCTTTATTCATTCATTTTTTGTTCAAATCTATGGTTAAGAATTAAATGTCTCTTCACTATTGAGCAATCATTTAGGCTTCACGCATAAAACACCATCCACTTGTTTAAGGTTTATTCATTTAATTATTAAAATCTGTCAGTATGTATTCAGTGATCACTGGAGTTTTGAGCCTCCTTAGGGGAGACCGTTGTACCAGACCATCACATCATCTAATACTACACTTACTTCTTTAAATGTTAAACTAGGAAATTAAGTAAAAATTCACCATTTAATTTATGTATTTAAAATACAGGTAATGTTATGGACCAGAAGTCCCTTTTGGAGTCAGATTTTGGGAGTTGATAATGTAATATCATCTCATTACTTCACCATTTAGCTATGTAAATAGATCTTTACATCAGCGATAGGTTTAGGACTTTGGTGCCACTTCATCAGTGTTAATATAAAAGGCCCACTAGTTAATTTTCAATTTAATTTTTTAAAAATATCATTATTCCAGTAAGAGATCAGTCTGACTACTCCATGTGGGATTTAAGTATGCACCACCATGTCATTTTTTAATAATTTTTCATTATATATTAATTATTAACATCGATGAAGATGTTGTTCTTCTTGACTGGAGTCGGGCCAAACCTCCATGGGAGTTAATCACGTGGCTTTATTGAATTTTCTAAGTACTACTTCCATGACAATCACTGGAGTTTGGTTCCATCTTTTGAAAGTTAAATATGGAGGAATATCCAATTATTATCTTATTTGATTGCATAAGTAATGATGGTGTCATCCATCATTTGGTTGCTGTGGCATTGACACAGCAGGAGATCGGCACCAGAAGCAGTGGCCAGAGAATGGGAGACACTGCCTTATATAGTGATTACTGATTATGCAATAGTAGATTATTAACAAACGAATGATTACACGATTTAAAAAAAAAAAACTGTACTGTTCCGCATCATCAGTTCCTGAGAGGTTGCAAAAGAACTGACCCATGAAGGACACAGTGACCACCGATTTTAAAAATGGAATAACTGAATAATCTCCTGATCAGGGAATCTCATCTAATGAACTCTGTCGGGCTGTTAACATGACACAGCACCAACAATAAATAACTCTAAATAACCATATTAGAAAGCAGGGTACAGGACTTAATAGAGAACAGTCAATTGAGGAATCCAAAATGACTGAAAGAAACAGAAGACACTGTTCAAAATCCTTAATCATCAGCCTAATGCAAATCTAAACAACTCTGAGAAACCAAGGGATCAAGCTCTTCTAATTGTAAGAGGATGCAGAGGAGTTAATTTTATTTTCAATGAAGTGAACAGGATTATGGTACAGGCGATTAATTGTATTGTTTCCGTTCTAGAAATGAGAAAACTGAAGCATAGAAAACAGGTTTAAAATACTCATCAATGTACTTGAATGGCACAATGATGCTTTAGTTTTCATGCTTATGTCACTATAGGCAAGTTGTAGGTTCAGAGACTGGTAAATAGGTATAACCCAAAAGAAAGAGCCCTGCTTTGTTTTTGTAAGAAACTCAGTGAGGTTGTAAGGTTAGTTCATCGGTGGGTATACTCCTTTAAGCATGTGGGAGGGGCACTAGAATGTGACAGAATGTTGGTTTATAAATGTTGCCTGGTAACACTGTTGCATTCTGTATCCTGGTATCAAGGGCCAAGGACCAGAGAGCAGCTACGAGAAAGTGTTACCATGGGACAATACAGTCTCCCAAGGTAACTATCTCCTAAAACTTTTCATGACAACATTTAATTCGCCTAAACAAGTCATGGCCACACCTCTGGAGGTGTGCCTACAGCTTTTACTGGTTGCCAAATTCAAGATTACCTAATCATCAGAGAACGTAGTCTGTGGAGAAACAGTTCAAAGTCTTCTGTTTATGAATACTCTCTCTCCTAAGAAGTCACACTATGGAACAAAAGACAAATAAGACTCACAATTATTCATCAAAAGGTGAGTTTGGCATTGATGACTTCCTTCAGGAAGGTGATAATCCATTTGTTAGAGTAGACTTTGTGATTATTGGATTTCAGTCCATCTCTTTTGAGGCAGCCGCCCAACATTAATTATGTGATATCATCTAAAAACCCTGCATCCACAATGACAGTTCAGCATTTCAACATGTTACTACTCTGCTCTGCGATTAAATAACTGATGAACCTGGGAGTTTCCCACAATCATGTGGGAGGCAACAGAGAGTCAATTGTGTGGAGTATGGCAGACCATTTCATCCTCTTATTATGTTGTTATTTGATTATTAAAATAGGACATTAGATAATCCATGATCATTGGATTGTGGTGAAGCTATGTGGGAGGCAATTATTATAGACCATCTTAATGTAAATTATGTAGTTAAAATATTTAAATTAATCACGACAGCATCGTTCATGAGCCTGGTTTGGAGCCACCTTAGGGAAGTGGATGATGTTACATGAACTCATTATTTGATTATTTAATTATATAAAACAATGATTATATCGTCCATGACACCAGGAATCTGGTGCCACAGATCATCTAATTACATAATTAATGTATGTAAGTTGACAATCTGGGTTAATCCCCAAGATAATGTCAATATTTGTATAGTTCTGTAAACAACAATCCTCCATTCCATGAAGAGACCTGTAAAGCTCCCCTTTGTGGAGTTAATGTGCAATATCATCACATTTTATGATTCATTGACTCAATTGATGATGATGACATCCTTCATGCCTGGAGTCTGGCTATGCTTCCCTGCCAGTAAAATACTACATCCCCCTATTTATTGTGACATTTACCCATTACTGACTTATTTAATTCTTTAAATTGTGTAAACGACAGACAGTGC
The DNA here is from genome assembly GCF_943737965.1 of Phodopus roborovskii. Classification (NCBI taxonomy): domain Eukaryota; kingdom Metazoa; phylum Chordata; class Mammalia; order Rodentia; family Cricetidae; genus Phodopus; species Phodopus roborovskii. Next base: position 135,621 of record NW_026127067.1, on the reverse strand, counting down.
CATCACCGAATACGGTTAGGGTGCAAATATCTGTCAGGGACAAGGTTAGGAAAGTTGTAGAAATGGCCAGAGCATCACCCAGAGTACGAGGGATGCTGGATGATTGAGTCCAGAAGGTTGCACGGTGCCCTCCCAGAAGTACAAGTACTTCACCAAGGCCGGCATCGTGGTCTGGTGTTGACTACCTGCTCTTCCTCCACATCTTCACATCGGTTGTGATCTAACATGAGAAGGAGTGGCACTAGGAGGTCGGCACCATCACCGAGACCTGGCAAAAGGATGATGACTCAGAACACAGAAGAATATCTCTCTCTCAGCTATGCTGGTGATACACCTGCTGCAGCCCACTTTTCAGCTGCTATCATCATTGTGGCTACTACTGGTATGCCAGGATTGGGCCCATTATCTCACGTCCCGCCGCACCACAACAGAGATTCAGGTGCTTGTGATGATGTCAGGCCAACAGAATTCATCAGCCAAGACAGTATGATTATCTGACGAATAACTGATGGCATTTAAATATGCGTGATGACAGCATACAGTTTCATACCTGGCAAGTCTGCCCAGGAATTGATGATACAAAAAAAGGTCAACGGCTTACATATTTAAAGATGTAGTTATTAAATTCTTTCATTATAAAATCTGTGATCCCTGAAGTTTGGCGCAACCTTGTGTGACTCAAGTGTGACAGACGATCTAACTATCTGATTATTTCATTATTCAAATCTGTCTTTTTCTACTCCAGGAATGAGTGGAGTCTGGATCCAACTTGTAGGTGTTAAATTGTATCTTGTGAGTTCTTTCTGTCAATCTATCTATCTTTCTTTCTATCTTTCTTCATTTCTTTATTTAAATCAATGTTGATATCATTTTGTTATCTCTCTAGGGGTTAACTATGAGAAATTATGTCTTTATTCATTCATTTTTTGTTCAAATCTATGGTTAAGAATTAAATGTCTCTTCACTATTGAGCAATCATTTAGGCTTCACGCATAAAACACCATCCACTTGTTTAAGGTTTATTCATTTAATTATTAAAATCTGTCAGTATGTATTCAGTGATCACTGGAGTTTTGAGCCTCCTTAGGGGAGACCGTTGTACCAGACCATCACATCATCTAATACTACACTTACTTCTTTAAATGTTAAACTAGGAAATTAAGTAAAAATTCACCATTTAATTTATGTATTTAAAATACAGGTAATGTTATGGACCAGAAGTCCCTTTTGGAGTCAGATTTTGGGAGTTGATAATGTAATATCATCTCATTACTTCACCATTTAGCTATGTAAATAGATCTTTACATCAGCGATAGGTTTAGGACTTTGGTGCCATCTCGTCAGTGTTACTATAAAAGGCCCACTAATTAATTTTCAATTTAATTTTTTTAAAAATATCATTATTCCAGTAAGAGATCAGTCTGACTACTCCATGTGGGATTTAAGTATGCACCACCATGTCATTTTTTAATAATTTTTCATTATATATTAATTATTAACATCGATGAAGATATTGTTCTTTTGACTAGAGTCGGGCCATTCCTCCATGGAAGTTACTCATGTGCAATTATTTAGTTATGTAAGTACTACTTCCTTGACAATCACTGGAGTTTGGTTCCATCTTATGAAAGTGAAGTATGGAGGACTATCCAATTATTAACTTATTAGATTGCGTAAGTCATGATGGTGTCATCTGTCATTTGGCTGCTGAGGGATTGACACAGCAGAAGATCGGTACCAGAAGCAGTGCCCAGAAAATGGGGGACACTGCCTTATATGGTGATTACTGATTATGTAATAGTAGATTTTTAACAATCGAATGATTACACGATTTTAAAAAAAAACTGTACTGTTTCCCATCATCAGTTTCTGAGAGGTTGCAACAGAACTGACACATGAAGGACACAGTGACCACTGATTTTAAAAATGGAATAACTGAATAATCTCCTGATCAGGGAATGTCATCTATTGAACTCTGTCGGGCTGTTAACATGACACCCCACCAACAATATATCACTCTAAATAGGCATATTAGAAAGCGGGGTACAGGACTTATTAGAGAACAGTCAATTGAGGAATCCAAAATAACTGAAAGAGACTTAAGACACTGCTCAAATCCTTAATCATCAGCCTAATGCAAATCTAAACAACTCTGAGAAACCATGGGATTAAGCTCTTCTAAAGGTAAGAGAATGAAGAGGAGTTAATTTTATTTTCAATGAAGGGAACAGGATTATGGTACAGGCGATTAATTATATTGTTTCCGTTCTAGAAATTAGAAAACTGAAGCATAGAAAACAGTTTTAAAATACTCATCATTGTACTTGAATGGCACAATGATGCTTTCGTTTTCATGCTTATGTCACTATAGGCAAGTGGTAGCTTGAGAGATTGGTAAATATGTAGAACTCAAAAGAAAGAGCCCTGCTTTTCTTTTGTGAGAAACTCAGTGAGGCTGTAATGTTAGTTCATCGGTGGGTATACCTCCTTCAAGCATGTGGGAGGGGCACTAGAATGTGACAGAATGTTGGTTCATAAATGTTGCCTGGCAACCCTCTTGCATTCTGTATCCTGGTATCATGGGCCAGAGAGCAGCTTGGAGAAAGTGTTATCATGGGACATTACAGTCTCCCAAGATAACTATCTCCTAAAATTTTAATGACAACATTTGATTCGCCTAAACAAGTCATAACCACAACTCTGGAAGTGTGCCTACAGCTTTCACTCGTTACCAAATTAAAGATTACCTAATCATCAGAGAATGTAGTCTGTGGAGAAACATTTCAGAGTCTTCTGTTTATGAATACTCTCTCTCCTCAGAAGTAAAACTATGGAGCAAAAGATAATAAGACTACGATTATTCATCAAAAAGGTGAGTTTGCCATTGGTGACTTCCTTCAGGAAGGTGATAATCCGTTTGTTAGAGTAGACTTAGCGATTATTAGATTTCAGTCCATCACTTTTGAGGCAGCCGGCCAACATTAAATATGTGATATCTTCGAAAAACCCTGCATACACAATGACAGTTCAGCATTTAAACATGTTAGTACTGTGCTCTGCGATTAAATAAGGGATGAACCTGGGAGTTTCCCACAATCATGTGGGAGGCAACTGAGAGAAAATTGTGTGGAGAATGGCAGACCATTTCATCCTCTGATTATGTTGTTATTTGATTATTACTATAGGACATTAGATAATCCATGATCAGTGGATTGTGGTTAAGCGATGTGGGAGGCAATTATCATAGACCATCTTAATATCAATTATATAGTTAAAATATTTAAATTAATAACGACAGCATCGTTCATGTGCCTGGTTTGGAGCCACCTTAGGGAAGAGGATGATGTTACATGAACTCATTATTTGATTATTTAATTATAAAACAATGATTATATTGTCCATGACCCCTGGAATCTGATACCACAGATCATCTAATTACATAATTAATGTATTTAAATTGACAATCCTTGTTAATCCCCAAAATAATGTAAATATGTGTGTAATTATGTAAACCAGAAATTGTCCATTCCATGAAGAGACCCTTAAAGCTCTCTCTTGTGGCGTTAATGTGCAATATCATCACCGTTTATGATTCATGGTTTCAATGGATGATGATGACATTCTTCATGACTGGAGTCTGGCCATACCTCGCTGCCAGTTAAATGCTACATCACCTCTTTATTGGGACAGTTAGCTATCACTGACTTATTTAGTTCTTTAAATTACTTAAACGACAGACAATGCCAACACCGATTATTTTTAGGTTGCAAATATCTGTCAGCGACAAATTAGGAAACTTGTACACATGGGCAGAGCATTTTCTGAATGTCTTTCCGTCTTCCAGACCACTAGGAATGCTGGAGAATAGAGTCCAGAAGATTGCATGGTGCCCTCCGAGAAGAACAAGAACATTACCAAGGTCTGCATGGTGGTCTGGGTGTTGACTACTTGCTCTTCCTCCACATCTTCACATCTGTTGGGGTCTACGTCTAGAAGATGTAGTGGCACTAGGAGGTCGGCGCCATCACCGAGACCTGGCAAAAGGATGACGACTCAGAACACAGAAGAACATCTGTCTCTCAGCTATGCTGTTGATGCCCCTTCTGCAGCCACCTTTTCAGCTGATACCAACATTTTGGCTACTACTGGTATGCCAGGAATGGGCCAATTACCTCAGGTCCTGCAGCAACACAACAGAGATTCAGGCACCGGTGAGGATGTCAGACCTACAGAATTCACCAGGCAAGAAAGTATGATTATCTGACGAGTAACTGATGGAATATTAAAAATCCGTTATGACAGCCTCTGTTTTCATATCTGGCATGTCTGCCCTGGAATTGATGATATGAAAAAGTTCAACGACTTAGATATGTAAAGATGTAATTATTAAATTGTTTAATTATATAATCTGTGAACCCTGAAGTGTGGTGCCACCTTGTGTGACTCAAATGTGACAGACGATCTAACAATCTGATGCTTTCATGATTTAAATCTGTCTTTTCTACACCAGGAAGAGTGGAGTCTGGAGCTCCCTTGTTGGTGTTAAAATGTCTCTTGTGATTTCATTATTTATTTATTGAAATAAATGTTGATATCATTTTGTTATCTCCCTAGGGGTGAATTATGAGAAATTATCTCTTCATTCATTCATTTTATTGTTCAAATCTATGATTAAGGACTCAATGACTCTTCAGTATTGATCAATCTTTAGGTTTCGCGCATAAAACACCATCCACTATTTTAATGTTTATTCATTGAATTATGAAAATCTGTCTTTACGTATTCAGTGACCAGTGAAGATTTTAGCCTCCTTAGGGGAGTCCATCGTGCCAGAACATAGCATCATCTAATAGTACACTTACTTATTTACCTGTTAAACTATGAAATTAAATAATAATTCATCATTTAATTAACGTATTTGAAATACAGGTAGTGTTGTGGACCCTAAGTCCCTTTTGGAGTCAGATTTTGTGAGTAGACGATGTAACATCATCTCATTACTTCATCATTTAGCTCTGTAAGTAGGTCATTACGTCGGTGATAGTTTTAGGACTTTGGAGCCATCTCTTCAGTGTTAATTTAAAACTCCAGCTAATTAATTGTCAATTTAATTTTATAAATAAATCATTATTCCAGGAAGAGGTCAGTCTGACTACTCCAGTGGGATTTAAGTATGCACCACTATGACATTATTCAATTATTTTTCATTACATATTAATTATTTGAATCCATGAAGATGTTGTATTTCTTGACTGGAGTAGGGCCATTCCTGCATGGGAGTTAATCACGTGGCAGTATTTAATCATCTAAGTACTCCTTCTTTGACAATCACTGGGGTTTGGTTCCATCTTATGAATGTTGAGTATGGAGGGCTATTTAATTATTAACTTACTTGATTGCGTAAGTAATGATGGTGTCATCCGTCATGTGGCTGCTGTGGGATTGACACAGGAGGAGATCGGTACCAGAAGCAGTGCCCAGAGAATGGGGGACACGGCCTCATACAGTGATTACTGATTACGCAGTTGTACATTTTTAACAATCGAATGATTACACGATTTTAAAAAACTGTACTGTTTCGCATCATCAGTTTCTGCGAGGTTGCAACAGAACTGACCCTTGAAGGACACAGTGACCACCGATTTTAAAAATGGAATAACTGTATAATCTCCTGATCAGGGAATCTCATCTAATGAAATGTCGGGCTGATAACATGACACACCACCAACAATAAATAATTCTAAATAACTATCTTAGAAAGCGGGGTACAGGAATTAATAGAGAACAGTCAAATGAGGATTCCAAATGACTGAAAGAAACATAAGTCAGTGCTCAAAATCCTTAATCATCAGCCTAATGCAAATCTACACAACTCTGAGAAACCATGGGATCAAGCTCCTCTAGTGGTAAGAGGATGAAGAGGAGTTTATTTTATTTTCAATAAAGAGAAAAGGATTATGATAGAGGCGATTAACTGTATTGTTTCCATTCTAGAAATTACCAAATTGAAGCATAGAAAACAGGTTTAAAATACTCATCATTGTACTTGAATGGCACAATGATGCTTTCTTTTTCATGCTTATGTATCTATAGGCATGTTGTAGCTTGAGAGACGGGTAAATATGTAGAACTCAAAAGAAAGAGCCCTGCTTTGTTTTTGTGAGAAACTCAGTGAGGCTGTAGGGTTACTTCATCGGTGGGTATACTCCTTTAAGCCTGTGGGAGGGGCACTAGAATGTGACAGAATGTTGGTTCATAAATGTTGCCTGGCAACCCTCCTTGCATTCTGTATCCTGGTATCATGGGCCAAGGACGAGAGAGCAGCTTCGAGAAAGTGTTATCATGGGACATTACAGTCTGCCAAGATATCTATCTCCTAAAACTATTCATGATAGCATTTGATTCGCCTAACCAAGTCATAGCCATACCTCTGGAAGTGTGCCTACAGCATTTACTGGTTTCCAAATGCAAGATTACCTAATCATCAGAGGACAGAGTCTGTGGAGAAACAGTTCAGAGTCTTCTGTTTATGAATACTCTCTCTCCTCAGAAGTAAAACTATGGAACAAAAGATAATAAGACTCAGGATTATTCATCAAAAAGGTGAGTTTGACATTGTTGACTTCCTTCACGAAGGTGATAATCCGTTTGTTAGAGTAGACTTAGCGATTATTAGATTTCAGTCCATCTCTTTTGAGGCAGCCGTCCAACATTAAATATGTGATATCTTCTAAAAACCCTGCATACACCATTACAGTTCAGCATTTAAACATGTTCCTTCTGTGCTCTGAGATTAAATAAGGGATGGATCTGGGAGTTTCCCACAATCATGTGGGAGTCAACTGAGACTCAATTGTGTGGAGCATGGCAGACCATTTCATCCTCTCATTATGTGGTTATTTCATTGTTAAAATAGGACATTAGATAATCCATGATCAGTGGATTGCGGTGACACGATGTGGGAGGCAATTATTATAGACCATCTTAATATCAATTATGTAGTTAAAATATTTAAATTAATCACGACAGCATCATTAATGAGCCTGGTTTGGAGCCACCTAGGAAAGTGGATGATGTTACATGAACTCATTATTTTATTATTTAATTAGATAAAACAATGATTATATCGTTCGTGACACATGATCTGGTGCCACAGGTCATCTAATTACATAATTAATGAATTTAAATTGACAATCTGTGTTAATCCCCAAGATAATATAAACATTTGTATACTTATGTAGACAACAATCCTCCATTCCATGAAGAGACCTGTAAAGCTCCCTCTTGTGGACTTAATGTGCAATATCTACACATTTTATGATTCATTGACTCCATGATGATGACATCCTTCATGACTGGAGTCTGGCCATACCTCCCTGCCAGTTAAATACTACATCACCTCTTTATTGGGACAGTTAGCTATCACTGACTTATTTAATTCTTTAAATTACTTAAACGACAGACAAGGCCAACCCCGATTATTTTTAGGTTGCAAATATCTGTGAGCGACAATTTAGGAAACTTGTAGACATGGGCAGAGCATGTTCTGAATGTCTATGCGTCTTCCAGACCACTAGGAATGCTGGAGAATAGAGTCCAGAAGATTGCATGGTGCCCTCCGAGAAGTAAAAGAACTTTACCAAGGTCTGCATGGTGGTCTCGGTGTTGACTACTTGCTCTTCCTCCACATCTTCACATCGGTTGTGGTCTACGTCTAGAAGATGTAGTGGCACTAGGAGGTCGGCACCATCACCGAGACCCGGCAAAAGGATGACGACTCAGAACACGGAAGAACATCTCTCCCTCAGCTATGCTGTTGATGCCCCTGCTGCAGCCACCTTTTCAGCTGATATCAACATTTTGGCTACTACTGGTATGCCAGGAATGGGCCAATTACCTCAGGTCCTGCCGCAACACAACAGAGATTCAGGCACCGGTGAGGATGTCAGGCCTACAGAATTCACCAGGCAAGAAAGTATGATTGTCTGACGAATAACTGATGGAATATTATAAATCCGTGATGAAAGCATCCGCTTTCATATCTGGCAAGTCTGCCCAGGTATTGATGATACGAAAAAGTTCAACGACTTAAATATGTAAAGATGTAATTATTAAATTGTTTCATTATATAATCTGTGAACCCTGAAGTGTGGTGCCACCTTGTGTGACTCAAGTGTGACAGACGATCTAACAATCTGATGATTTCATTATTTAAATCTGTCTTTTTCTACTCCAGGAAGAGTGGAGTCTGGAGCCCCCTTGTTGGTGTTAAAATGTCTCTTGTGATTTCATTATTTATTTATTTAAATCAATGTTGATATCATTTTGATATCTGTCTAGGGGTGAATTATGAGAAATTATCTCTTCATTCATTCACTTTATTGTTCAAATCTATGATTAAGAACTCAATGACTCTTCAGTATTGATCAATCTTTAGGTTTCGTGCATATAACACCATCCACTAGATTAATATTTATTCATTGAATTATGAAAATCTGTCATTATGTATTCAGTGACCACTAAAGTTTTTAGCCTCCTTAGGGGAGTCCATCGTGCAAGAACATCGCATCATCTAATAGTATACTTACTTATTTACCGGTTAAACTAGGAAATTAAATAATAATTCATCACTTAATTAACATATTTGAAATACAGGTAATATTATGGACCCTAAGTCCCTTTTGGAGTCAGATTTTTTGAGTAGACGAAGTAATATCATCTCATTACTTCATCATTTAGCTCTGTAAATAGGTCATTACATCAGCGATAGTTTTAGGACTTTGGTGCCATCTCGTCAGTGTTAGTATAAAACGCCAGCTAAATAATTATCAATTTAATTTTATAAAAAAAAATCATTATTCCAGGAAGAGACCAGTCTGACTACTCCATGTGGGATTTAAGTATGCACCACCATGACATTACTCAATCATTTTTCATTATATATTCCTTATTTGAATCGATGAAGATGTTGTTCTTCTTGACTGGAGTAGGGCCATTACTCCATGGGAGTTAATCACGTGGCAGTATTTAATCATCTAAGTACTCCTTCCTTGACAATCACTGGAGTTTGGTTCCATCTTATGAAAGTTAAGTATGGAGGACTATCCCATTATTGACTTACTTGATTGCGTAAGTAATGATGGTGTCATCCGTCATGTGGCTGCTGTGGGATTGACACAGCAGCAGATCGGTACCAGAAGCAGTGCCCAGAGAATGGGAGACACTGCCTCATACAGTGATTACTGATTACGTAGTAGTACATTTTTAACAATCGGATGATTACACGATTTTAAAAAACTGTACTATTTCGCATCATCAGTTTCTGCGAGGTTGCAACAGAACTGACCCATGAAGGACACAGTGACCACCGATTTTAAAAACGGAATAACTGTATAATCTCCTGATCAGGGAATCTCATCTCATGAACTCTGTCGGACTGATAACATGACACACCACCAACAATTAATAACTCTAAATAACCATCTTAGAAAGAGGGGTACAGGACTTAATAGAGAACAGTCAATTGAGGAATCCAAAATGACTGAAAGAAACATAAGACACAGCTCAAAATCCTTAATCATCAGCCTCCGGCAAATCTAAACAACTCTGAAAAACCATGGGATCAAGGTCCTCTAAAGGTAAGAGGATGCAGAGGAGTTAATTTTATTTTCAATGAAGGGAAAAGGATAATGGTACAGGCGATTAATTGTATTGTTTCCGTTCTAGAAATTAGAAAATGGAAGCATAGAAAACAGGTTTAAAGTACTAATGATTGTACTTGAATGGCACAATGATGGTTTCGTTTTCATGCTTATGTCACTATAGGCATGTTTTAGCTCGAGAGACTGGTAAATATGTAGAACTCAAAAGAAAGAGCCCTGCTTTGTTTTTGTGAGCAACTCAGTGAGGATGTAAGGTTAGTTCATTGGTAGGTATACTCCTTTTAGCATGCGGGAGGGGCACTAGAATGTGACAGAATGGTGGTTCATAAATGTTGCCTGGCAACGCTACTTGTATTCTGTATCCTGGTAACATGGGCCAAGGACCAGAGAGCAGCTTCGAGAAAGTGTTATCATGGGACATTACAGTCTCCCAAGATAACAATCTCCTAAAACTTTTCATGACAGCATTTGATTCGCCTAAACAAGTCATAGCCACACCTCTGGAAGTGTGCGTACAGCTTTTACTGGTTACCAAATTCAAGATTACCTAATCATCAGAGAACATAGTCTGTGGAGAAACATTACAAAGTCTTCCGTTTATGAATACTCTCTCTCCTAAGAAGTGAAACTAAGGAATGAAAGATAGTAAGACACACAATTATTCATCCAAAGGTGAGTTTGCCATTGGTGACTTCCTTCAGGAAGGTGATAATCCATTTGTTAGAGTAGACTTAGGGATTGTTGGATTTCAGTCCATCTCTTTTGAGGAAGCCGTCCAACAATAAATATGTGATATCTTCTAAAAACCCTGCATACAAAATGACTGTTCAGCATTTAAACATGCTACTACCCAACTCTGCGATTAAATAAGGGATAAACCTGGGAGTTTCCCACAATAATGTGGGAGCCAACTGAGACTCAATTGTGTGGAGTATGGCAGACTATTTCATCCTCTGATTATATTGTTATTTGATCATTAAAATGGGACATTAGATAATCCATGATCAGTGGATTGTGGTGACATGATGTGCGAGGCAATTATTATAAACCATCTTAATATCAATGATGTTGTTAAAATATTTAAATTAATCACGACATCATCGTTCATGAGCCTGGTTTGGAGCCACATAGGGATGTGGATGATGTTACACGAACTCATTATTTGATTATTTAATTATATAAAGCAATGATTATATCGTCCATGACACCTGGAATCTGGTGCCACAGATCATCTAATTACATAATTAATGTATTTAAATTGACAATCTGTGTTAAACACCAAGATAATGTAAATATATGTATAGTAATGTAAACAACAATCCACCTGTAAAGCTCCCTCTTGTGGAGTTAATGTGCAATATCATCACATTTTATGATTCATTTTTTCATTTGATGATGATGACATCCTTCATGCCTGGATTCTGACCATGCTTCCCTGCCAGTAAAATGCTACATCCCCTATTTATTGTGACAATTAGGTATTACTGACTCATTTAATTTAATTCTTTAAATTATGTAAACGACAGACAGTGCCATCACCGATTACGGTTTGGGTGCAAAAATCTGTCAGAGACAAGGTTAGGAAAGTTGTAGTCATGGGCAGAGCATTTTCTGAATGATCTATGCATCTCCCAGAGTACAAGGGATGCTGGGTGATTGAGTCCAGAAGATTGCACGGTTTCCACCGAGAAGTACAAGGACTTCACCAAAGCCGGGGCGGTGGTCTGGGTGTTGACTACCTGCTCTTCCTCCACATCTTCACATCGGTTGTGAACTAACATGAGAAGAAGGAGTGGCACTAGGAGGTTGGTACCATCACTGAGACCTGGCAAAAGGATGACGTCTCAGAACACAGAAGAACATCTCTCTCAGCTATGTTGGTGATACACCTGCTGCAGCCCACTTTTCAGCTGTTATCAACATTGTGGCTACTACTGCTATGCCAGGATTGGGCCCATTATCTCATGTCCTGCCGCACTACAACAGAGATTCAGGCGCTTGTGATGATGTCAGGCCAACAGAATTCATCAGGCAAGACAGTATGAATATCTGACGATTAACTGATGGCATTTTAAAAATGCGTGATGACAGCATATAGTTTCATACCTGGCAAATCTGCCCAGGAATTGATGATACAAAAAAAGGTCAAAGGCTTACATATTTAAAGATGTAATTATTAAATTCTTTCATTATATAATTTGTGATCCCTGAAGTTTGGCGCCACTTTGTGTGACTCAAGTGTAACAGATGATCTAACTATCTGATTATTTCATTATTCATTATTCATCTGTCTTTTTCTACTCCAGGAATAGCGGAGTCTGGATCCACCTTGTTGGTGTTAATTTGTATCTTGTGAATTCTTTCTTTCTATCTATCTTTCTTTCTTTCTTTCTTCCTTTATTTATTTAAATCAATTTTGACATCATTTTGTTATCTCTCTAGTGGTAAATTATGAGAAACTATCTGTTTATTCATTCATTTTTTGTTCAAATCTATGATTAAGAACTCAATGTCTCTTCAGGTTTGAGCAATCATTTAGGCTTCACGCATAAAACACCATCCACTTGTTTAATATTTATTCATTTAATTATGAAAATCTGTCATTATATATTCAGTGATCACTGGAGTTTTGAGACTCCTTAGGGGAGACCATTGTACCAGACCATCACATCATCTAATACTACACTTATTTCCTTAACTGTAAACTAGGAAATTAAGTAATAATTCATCATTTAATTGACGTATTTAAAATACAGGTAATGTTATGGACCATAAGTCCCTTTTGGAGTCAGATTTTGGGAGTTGATGATGTAATATCATCTCATTACTTCATCATTTAGCTATGTAATTTGATCTTTACATCAGCGATAGGTTTAGGACTTAGGTGCCATCTCATCAGTGTTACTATAAAAGGCCCTGTAATTAATTATCAATTTAGTTTTTTAAAAACATCATTATTCCAGGAAGAGATCAGTCTGACTACTACATGTGGGATTTAAGTATGCACCACCATGGCATCATTCAATCATATTTCATTATATATTAATTATTTAAATCGATGAAAATGTTGTTCTTTTGACTAGTGGCAGGCCTTTTCTCCATGGAGTTAATCACGTGGAATTATTTAATTATCTAAGTACTACTTCCTTGACAATCACTGGAGTTTGGTTCCATCTTATGAAATTTAAGTATGGAGGACTATCCAATTATTAACTTATTTTATTGCGTAAGTAATGATGGTGCCATCTGTCATTTGGCTGCTGAGGGATTGACACAGCAGGAGATTGGTACCAGAAGCAGTGGCCAGAGAATGGGGGACACTGCCTTTGTGGTGATTACTGATTACATAATAGTAGATTTTTAACAATCGAATGATTACACGAATTAAAAAAAAAACTGCACTGTTTTGCATCATCAGTTTCTGAGAGGTTGCATCAGAACTGACCCATGAAGGACACAGTGACCACCGATTTTAAAAATGGAATAACAGAATAATCTCCTGATCAGGGAATCTTATCTAATGAACTCTGTCAGGCTGATAACATGACATACCACCAACAATAAATCACTCTAAATAACCATATTAGAAAGCGGGGAACAGAACTTAATAGAGAACAGTCAATTGAGGGATCCAAAATGACTGAAAGAAACAGAAGACACTGCTCAAAATCCTTAATCATCAGCCTAATGCAAATCTAAACCACTCTGAGAAACCATGGCATCAAGCTCCTCTAAAGGTAAGAGAATAAAGAGGAGTTTCTTTTATTTTCTAATTTTCTTTATTCTGGTCTAAAGGCCGAAGCAATGCTCCACAAGCAAATGCTTTTCCTGTGACTGCACTGGATAGTTGGCTACCTGACTCTAATGGAAAATTTAAATCTCTTAGGTGTTACAGTAATTTAAGAATTTTGAAGGTATAGTACAGAAGACAGCATGGCCATTGTTTGGAGAGCAACAGACTGCAACCAATGCCAATTGCATCAACATAAGAGATTGTCTAATAAACATTCTTCTAACATGATGAAATTGCATATTTTCTAGCATTAATATGCCTTCCCAGGGAGAAATCACTTCACCCACAAAGGAGATCCATAAAGTCAAATATTTCTAACATAACATGTCCTATCTCTGGAAAATACTCAGAAAGTAGCCAGCCTAGACATAGTTTGAATTTCATATATGATATCTTTCTTAAATGGCTTTTAAGTTCAAGCTCCATTTTACAAATTGAACAATTTCAGTAGGGACTGGAGCATGTCTAGCTACTTAGGGAGATGGGAGGATTAAATAGCAAATGTGTTCCCAGTATTGTTCCTAAAGGCCAACAGTTACCTGAAGGACCTGTTCCACATATAGGATCCTGAGGAGAAGGTGATGGGGAATGAGATAGATAGGAAACATAGAAGGTAGAAAAGATTTTCAAAAAAGCTGGGATGGCTAGATGTGTCCCATAACAAGCTTCTTAAGAAGAACAGACTCTTGTATACTATATCTACAGAGGAAATGGAAGCAAAGGGGACACTTACATGAAGTAAGTAGAAACCCAATCAATGGGACAAACTCAGGAGAACACTAAAATAATGCAGTGCTGGCGGAATACAGGGTATCTCATGATCATTGCTGACTAAGCCCACAGTGGCCTTGGGACTTAGAACCATAGCTCTATATAGTTTATATCTATAGATTTGAAGCAACCTGTGCACAAAGGCTTTGTTCCATACAATTACCAGCTCTCCCATGCAAATACCTACTTTTTGACAAGGTTCTCTGTTTTATTGTCAATACACCAGGCCCTTAGGAAAAGCTTTCAAGGCCAAGTCCCCAGGCTGTTACAATCTCTTCTAAGAATGTTTCTCATCCCTGCATGAGGACCTAAGTGAAAGCTTTCCTTTATCAGGAAACTCATACATCATTGGTTTGCTTTTTAAAATCTGGTGTCCTATTTGCCACTCTGTTAGAACTATGTTTTTCTGGAGAAGAAAACTGCAACTATAAGATATAATAAATTTTAAGGTTGCTTGTTACCCTGTAAAAGCATTCTGAGCAGCTTGTTACAGGGCAGTTTTATGATAAGGGTAAGGGACAAGATGCTGTTGTAAAACAGTAGTTCCTTCTTTGTAATGGTTTGTAGTCAAAGTTCTGGAAAATCATGGTGAACAAATATGTATCTAGGATTCAAAATTCAAACAGGACTGGTCAGCATACACTTATCTTTGTGTGTTTTAGAGGCAGTACTACCTCAGTTAAATTCTACTTTATGAGACATAATATCTTCAAAGCATTTGTAAATCCTTTGTGTTACAAATTCTACTCCTATAAATCACTGCTCAATAGTGAAGTGCTACCCTTACATGAGATGTCTTTTACAACATGCAGAAAATTAATAATAAATGGATCTTACACATAAAATTAAAATGCAAATTGCTGAACTTCTAAAAGGTACTTAACTAAAAGGCCTCTGGAAGTTTGTTGCCATGATTTCAGTGGGTGCACCTGAAGTATGTAGAAGTTGACTTAAAAGAGGTTTCCATACACACCCTGCTCCCAGTGCTCAAAGAAGATACAGCCCACAGAGTAGTTATTTGGAGGACTGCATGAGAACTCAGGGGACAGGTAGTCTGGCTATAGTTCCCCAGCCAGATCCAGGGAATACCCACCACACTGGATCCATCACCTCACCATCTCCCACTACCCATGAGGACAGCAGCTCCTCATTCACCATGCTGTTGTTTTCCAGTTTGCCCTTCCTCAAAGCACAGCACACAAAATGACTGACTCCAGTTTCTCTTCAAATCCAGACCAGAAGGGCCCTGAACTTCTTTTGACAGGCAGGTCACAAAGGGGCCTGATTGGCTAGTAAGGCCTGAGTGATAAAAGCACCTCCCAGATGGTTGCAGTGTGCTTAAGGAAAAATTGCAATGGTTACTGTTTGCCTTTTACACCAGACCAAGTCTTTTCTACATCAGCACTGATGTGCATTTCTATAGCAATTGTCCTATAGCTGACCCGTGATATCTTTCTGTAGTATACAGGCTTTTTCCTTTCTTCATCCTGGACACAGTGTGGCTAGCTAACTATACTTACTTAAATGGATTGAGCGATTCTAGGTGAAAAAGTTGAAGGGAGCTCCAAATATTCATTAACTACCACACAGAAATTTGGGGATACAAAAAAGTGTTATTTGTTATTTGGTTTAACACTGAGTTTAGTTGAACTAAATTTACTTTTTATCTGTTTGTCACAGGAAGTTGAGACATTCAGGACAGAAAAGCAGGGACCAGATCTCAAAAAAAGATAAATGATCTTTCTCGTGGCAGAATGCCAGATGATGGCTCCATAGATGTAGAATTTTATCCCTGAAACTCACAGCAAACACTTGGCAAAGACATAATAATGAGAAAAGTAGTCTTAATAGAAAATTGAATATGTACAGAGGAATTGAACTAGGAAGTATGTATTTGTGAGCACTATTGTTAGCCAATACATCTTCAGTGAGCAGATAAAAAACAAAACAAAACAAAAACCAACTGCATTAATCAAGGTTCTCTGCATGAAAATGAATGTAGGATGAATCTCACCATGTGTGTAGAAAGTGGATTTATTAGGATGTCTCATAAGCTGTGATGTAGTAAATCCAACAAAAGTTACCTACCAATGGGAATCTGAAGAGTACAGCAGTTTTTTAGTTTATCAGTTTAACCCTGCCTTATTCTAGAGACAGGAGAGAAGCCCTAGTCCCTACTTCACAGGACCTGTCAGATCTACATGACCCCAACTGGATGGCATTCCCCTACATATTGTATTGTGGTGGGGGGTTGGGAGGGGAGGGTGTTTAGAGTGCATGGGAGAGGGTAGAGAGGGCAAAAGGGAGGGAAGGAGGGAGGGAGGGCTTGGGGGGGGGAGGGAGGGAGGGAGGAGGGAACTGGGATCGACATGTAAAATAATAAAAAAAAAAAAAAAAAAAACGCTTTGACTCCAAAATTTAAGTTGAAGAACAAGTTACTGGGGAAAAGTATTTCTATTTTTGTTTCCACAGAAAATGAAAAGATGTGGATTCCTTCCAGACTAATGTGGTTTGATCACACCAGACCGCCTGAAACAGAGTACAAGCTGATCCTACATTCCAAACAGCTGGACAAAACAGCCCTACAGACTACAGCTAGGATATCTGAATCTTCTTCGAATCCCCCAAGACAGCGCCCCTTACCAGCAGGAAGTAGTTTGGAAAGAACGACGCCCAAATTCCCAAATATTGTGTATAAATGTTTGTTTTCATTTAATTGGACTTTGTTATATAAAATTAAATAAAAAATACTCTATATGCATAAAAAAAAAAAAAAAAAAAGAAAAAAAAGAAAAAATTATAATGTGCTACATAGGTATGTTATCACTTATCTCTATAAAGCCTTTATCATGAAGAGATATTGGATTTTGTCAAAGGCTTTTGTAGCATCTAATGAGATGATGACTTTTTTCTTTAAATTTTGTTATATTGTGGATTCAATTGACAGATTTTTGTAGGATGAAACCTACTTGATCATGGGAGATGATCTTTTTGAAGTGTACTTAGATGGTCTGCAAGTAATTCTTGAGTATTATCACATCAATGTTCATAGGGGAAAATGGTCTATACTTCTCTTTCTTCATTGACACTTTGTAGTTTGAGTACCAGGGTGACTGTAACCTCATAAAAGAATTTGCCAGTGTTCCTTCTTTTTCTATTGTGTGAAACAATTTGAGGAGTTGGCATTAGCTATTCTTTGAACACCTGGTATAATTTTTTCTACTGAAACAATCTGGCTATAGAATTTTGTTGTTTGTGGGAGAACTTTTATGATTGCTTATATTTCAATGGGTCTTTTAAAGTGTATATCTGCTCTTGATTTAATCTTGGTATGTCATACCTATCCAGAAAATTGTCCATTTCCTTTAAATTTTCAAATTTTGTGGAGTACAGATTTTCAAATGACCTAATGATGCTCTAGATGTTCTCAATATCTGTTGTTATGTCCCCCTTTTCATTTCTGATTTTGTTAATTTGGATATTACCTTTCTACCTTTTGGTTAGTTTGGGTAAAGTTTGTCTATCTTGTTGATTTTCTCAAAGAACTAACACTTTGTTTCATTGATTCTTTGTATTGTTTTCTTTGCTTCTATTTTATTGATTTCAGCCCTCAATTTGACTACTTGTGGTATCTACTCCTTGTAGCTGAGTTTGATACTTTTTGTTCTAGAGTTTTCAGGTGTGCTATTAAGTCAGGACTATGAAATTCTTCCGTTTCTTTATGTAGGCACTTAGTGCTATGAACTTTTGATGGGAGATGCCATTCTGTATATATGTTTCTTATACTGGTTAATGAATAAAGCACTGTTGGCCAATAGGAAAGGAATATAGGAGGGAATATGAGACAAGGATGAAAGAGGAAGTAGTAAGGAGGAGTCAAGATGGAGAGTATGGAGAGAGCAGTACTACCAGCCACCTTTCCCCAGTAAGGTAAGACCACGTGAAAATACATAGATATGGGTTAATAATTAAGACAGAGGTATCTGATAAGAAACTAGTACCTGGCCAACAGCATTATATCGAAAAAAAAAAAAAGTTACCTACCAATGGGAATCTGAAGAGTACATCAGTTTTTTAGTTTATCAGGATGGATGTCTCAGCTGGTCATTATACATCAAAATTCCAAAAAAAGTAGGCTCTAATGGTAGTAAAAGAATAAACTTGTACCCAAAGCTAGGGTAAGCAGCCAAAGAGGGAAAGCTTCCAACGTCAATACCATGTATACATGAAGGCTACCACCAGAAGGTTGATCTAATTTTTCCTTTATGTGATTTTGTTTTGTTTCTTGTTTTCAAAACAGGGTTTATCTGTACAGGACTTAAACTCATTCTGTGGATTTGGCTAGCCTCAACCTAAGCAAAATTAGGCAGCCTCCTGTGTCCTGGAATTAAACATTTGTACTGCCCCCAAGCAGTTAAAGGTAGATCTCATTATCTGTTTGCATAAAAGGCTTCTGTACGGCATTGTCAGTTCTGGAATATATTCTGCAAGTCTGACGTTTCTCAGCCCCTAAATGGGAATCAGTTCCAACTTGTCATGAGTTCAAAGTGGAAGCAATTTCTGTTTTCCCTTTATACATATTAATAAAAGTCCCCTTCCATTACCGCACCTTTGTTTGACTACTTAAGATGGTGTATGAATAAAATGGATCTTTCAGTATTGACTGAATCTGCCTGCCTACCATTATATTATGTCTCTGTCTTCCTTTCATCAATGATCGCTAGTCTTCCACTTGTCCACATTCACGGACTGAGAAAGGGACATGGGACTGTGCTGCTGTTTCTGATTACAGTCCTACAAACTCCATGATATTTGTGTGGAGATCATAAGTCAACTTTGTGGGGTCCACTTTTAGCCTACCACCTGACTACTCCATGGAAAGCCTCAAGGTGACAAGGTCCTTGACAGATGTTCTACATGTATAAAGAGTCCACGGAAGCCAGCCCAGGCTACTATACCCAGCAAACCTCTCAATCAATATAGATGAAGAAAACAAGATATTTAACGACAAAGCCAGATTTTCACAATATGTATCTACAAATCCAGCCATACAAAAAGATTTGGAAGGAAAACTCCAACCCAAGGAAGTTATTTATGCTCACAAATATGTAGGCAAAAGATATTCCACTTCACCACAAATCAAGGGTAAAGCAGGACTAATAAATTCACAATACCACTGCCAACAACAAATCTAAAACAAACAAGCATTGACAATCCATGGTCCTTACACTCCCTCATCATTAGTGGCCTTAACTTTCTTGTAAACAGACACAGGCTAACAGACTGGACATGAAGACAGAATCCATCTCACTGCTGCATACAAGAAATACATCTAAGCTTCAAAGATAGACATTACCTCAGGCTAAGAAAAGATCTTCCAATCAAATGGACCCAAGAAGCAAGCAGGTGTGGCTATCCTAAATTCTAACAAATTAAACGTCCAACTAAAATAATCAGAATAGATTAAAACAGTCATTCCATGTCCATCACAAGAGAAATCCATCAACACAAAGTCTCAATTATGAACAACTATGATCCAAATTCAAAGGCAACCACATTCATAAAAGAAACGCTACTAAAACTCAAACCTCACATAAAACCTCACTCACTTATATTGGGAGACTTCAACACACCACTGTCACCACTAGACAGGACAAGCAGTCACAAACTTAAAAAAGTAACAAAAGAATTAACACAAGTTTCATCTCAGTTGGGTTTAACAGACATCTATAGAATGTCCCATCCAAACAGAAAAGAATAACCTTGTTCTCTGTTCCACATGAAACCTTCTCTAAAATCGACCAAATACTGGATGGCAATAACAAACCTCAACAGATACAAGAGAATTGGAATAGTCACCTGTATCTTATATGACAAGCATGCTTTAGAAATTGGATTACAACAAGAACACAAATCGCAGAAACCCTACAAACTCATGGAAACTGAACAATGTTCAATTGCACCAAACCTGCATCAAAGAAGAAATAAAGAAATTAAGGACATCCTAAAATTCAACAAGAATGAGGACACAACATACCCAAACTAATGGGACACCTTGAAAGCAGTGGTACAAGAGAAGTTCATTGCACTATGTGCCCATATGAACATAAACAGAGGATAGTCACAATAGAGAATTAACAGCACAACTGAAAGCCTTAGAACAGAGAGAAGCAAACTCACCCTGGAGGAGTAGACACCAGAACATAATAAATTTGAGGGCTGAAATCAATAAAACAGAAACCAGGGAAGTAATGCAAAAAAATCAATATAACAAAGGATTGATTTTTCAAGAAAATCAACAAGACAGACAAAACTTTATCCAATCTAATGAAAAATCAGAGAGAGTACATGCAAATTCACAAAATCAGAAATGAAAAGGGGGACATAAAAATGGATATGGAAAAAATCCCGGAAACATTCAGGTCATACTTTGACATACTATGACCTTTATATTTACAACAAATGTATGGTGATCAAGAAGGTATACAATATTTGGGAAAGGATAAAGGGGAGATACAGAGACAAAGACAAGAACAAAAGCTGGAAAATATAATCAACTTTTTATCAAAACACCAGAGAAATCTCAGCCAGGGAAACCGAGATCTTGACCATTGTTACCCAGCTACCAATCATGCTAGTTGTTTAGATCTTAAATAAAAAGAATTCACAACTCCCTCAAAATTGATTCAGAAGAATAGTCACTCTCTTTTGCTTCTGACCCTCCAGGTACTGACATTTTTCCCAACAGAGATGCCTCATGGTTGAGCGCGCTTTCTAAAATGTGGGTAATATCTTTCTATGCTTCTGCAAACTCTAATGGCTCCTTGTGGTTTAAGGCAAAACCAGCCCCACTATGCCCACACAAAAATTAATACAGAAGAATGATTTAATTTCTGCTTCTGACCACATGTATAATGCCCCAGCATGTGGAAACTGCCCTGTCCACCCACTAAACACCATGCACACTTGAGGAAAGACCAGATAAGAAATTCCTTTTTTTCTCAGGATCTCAACTTTCCTGAAACATGTTATGGTAGCTAGTGAGTGTGGAAAGTTAAAACAGCTGTGATCATGTATTGCTGAAAGATTATTCTAATGACCTATTTCCACTGGTTTATAAACTGTGTGTGACACATAAAGACAAATCTGAATGTGGAATACAATACTGATAAATTCCATAAGCAAACTTTCTGTTTTTTGACCCATTGTCAATGAGAAAGCATGTCTCAGAAAATTAATTCTAAAATGCTAGGAGTAAAGCAGTTTTAGACCTTGCCTTTCCAGTGAGAAATATCTCCATAGACTAAAGAGGTTAAAAAAAACAAAGACGAGAAAAAAAACTCTTTAATGATTGCATACAACCATCTCTCACTAATGTTCAAAGAGGAGAAAGCCTACAACATATAATTTTTTGAGACAGGGTTTCTCAGTTTACCTGTGCTATAGCCTTTGTTGTAGTGGGTCTAGCTCTATAGAGCACACTAGTCTCAAACACACAGAAATCTGCCTGCATGTGACCTCTGAGGGCTGGGATTAAAGGCATTCATCATCACTGTCTGGCCCCTAAAACATATTTTGCATTCCGTAATTGCTGCCACTTTTAAGTTCTTTCAGGGTCAGATGCCAGCTGACAATTTGAAGAATTTAAATAGGGTCAGGAAACTGCAAGTCGGGCCAGTAAGGCCATGAAAGACTTCAACAGAAGAGATAGTACCATAATGATTTCATAGTACACCAGTGACATGCAACAGCAGGTCACACTTGAATGACAGATTCGGATACAGATGTGCCAGAAGATGAGGAAGATAGGAAAGGCAGAACAAAGAGAAGATAAAACCTGGGGAAGAGAGGTCTTGCTTAACTTAAGTCTTATTCTATGTAAACTTCTTATGAAGAATTGCCACCTCTTTACTACTTCCAGGAGGAAATGGAAGGAAATGGGAGAACACTAGAAAGGCAGCAGGAGTAAGAGCTGTGTTCTCAGGATCTGAAATGACACCTACAGAAAGGCCCTGGCCACACACTATTGCATTCCCTCATAAGCATCTTCCTTGTTTTATAGCAGGAGCTCTATTTTATTCTGCATATCTCAGGGCATGATGGAAAAGTCCTAAGGCAAATCCCCCTGGTTGTTACTGTTTCTGCCAATCAAGTTTCTAGTTTTGAGAAGGATCATTGATCCATCTCCATGATTGAGGACCTAAACTGAAAGTATTGCTTGCTCAGCCAAACCCTCAAAACAAAAGGGTTTTCCCTTTCAAACAGTTGTCACTTGGGTTTATCTTGCCCATCTATGAATTTCTCTAGAAAACTGGCACTTTCAGGCACAACAGGCCCTAATGTTCATTGTGACCAAGCAATGTCCCCTGAGCAGCTTCTAAAAGTGTTGTTTTGTCAAAAACAGATGGGCCGTGGGCTCTTTGTGAATGAGGGGTTTCTCCTTTGTCATAGTTTTGAGTAAAATGTCCTGGACAATCCTAGAGATCAAATGTATATTTTAGCATCCTAATCCGAACATGCCTTATTAGTACACTACTCATCTTTGGGCTATTTTATAGGCAGCACTCCCTCAGCTAAATCATATTTTATGGGTCTCACTCTCTGTATGAATAGGTAAGTCTTTTATATGTATGATTGTACTCTTCCACATCACAGTTTAGTAGTGGAGTGCAATCCAACACAAGAATGCCATGTATGGACATGTTCAGTGTCTCATGCCTATAATATCACTGTCAGGAGACAGAGGAATGTATATCTCTATGAGTTTGGGACTAGCCTGATCTACAGAGCAACTTTGTCATGCACCAATGATATACCTTGAAAGAAGTTGTCTCCCTGGAAACAGGATGTATCCCTGAAGTATGAAAGGACTTTGGGAGAGACACTCACTTAGCCTAGAGGCAAGAGGTAGGGCATAGTCCCTACTGCAAATGACTTGACATATTTTTGACTCCTCCTGGAAGGCAACACCCTACCTGTGGAGTGGGAACAGGAATGGGACATGGGACTGGAGCCAAATTGGGAGGCATGGGAGGGAGGGACTGGGAACTGTGATCAATATGTAAAATAAGAAAAAAATAATAAATATGTAAAAATCAAAGAAAAAAGCTATATCAAAAAAATCAAAAATAAATAAATATAAGTATGTACTCAAATAAAGAAAATGCCTTTTACAGGATACACACAAATAACCAAACATGAATCTTGTACCTACACATTAAATGTTTACTGCAGAATTTGTAGAAGACACTGGAGAAATTAGGCCTCTCCAAGTTTGGCTACTTGCCTTCCTATGTACCAAAAGAACTCTGATGCTGACTATCAATGTCTTTCTACACAAAGCTCTCTGATGGAAATGAAATGCTTTCCACTGTGTGAAATATTGATACTCCAACACCCGGGTATAGGGAGTTGCTAGGACTATATAGTACGTTTCAGAACACTGAATGTGGCCAAAATTTCACACCAAGCAACCTAGAGGGCCTGCCACACCAATTCCCAGGTCTCCCTATCCCATCCTCCCCATCTGAGGATAGCATCCCCTCACTCACCATGTTGTGGCTTCTGTGATCATTCATGGTCCACTCACAATTTTCTACAATAGCACTCCCAGAACAGAAATCAATACACTGGCACTTGTTCTGCTTAAAACAAAGCCCGAAGCAAGAGTAAAAGCCTACAGTGTGTTTACAGGAAGTATCCTGCAATGGCTGTGACTGGCAGATTGGCCTGGTTTTGCTGACTGGATGGTTAAGCTTGAACAACAAGAGCACTTCCTCAAGGGTTCCTTGGCTCTGGCTTCTACTCAAGACCCAGACCTTGTAGTCACCTACAGAGACACAAATCTCAGTGTCACTTACTCCTGTCTAAAACAGACAACCCCATTGTCTTCTAACAGTGTGTGAGATCATCCTCTCCTCTTCCACACAATGTGCAGATGTTGCAGATACAATTACACAATGCATACTGGAATGATTAAATTATTCAATAGAGGGAAGGGTGCCCATGTTATTAAAAACTTGAGAGATTTTATGGAATATGGCACAGAAGAAGTTTTTTCTGTCGTTTCTTGCTAAGGTCAGAGGAACTGGGTATACATTTTACCTAGTAGTCACAGACACTTCAGAAAACAATGAAAGAAGGGAAGGAGCTATATCACAAAGAAGATGATATATCTTTCTCCTGTTAGATGCTTGGGCGATAGCTCTAATGCATTTGGTAGTTTTATTCCTGAAACTCTTGACAAAAGAATAATAATAAAAACTGTTGTCGTCATGGTAATTTGAGAGAATTGGTCTGGGAAGATTACTTCTACAAGCATTGTGATGACCAACACAGCTTCCTCAGGGTACATTTGAGAAAATAACTGCATTATTCAATGATGTCTTCTTGAACAGGACTGTGTTCAGGTTTCTAAATCAGTGGAGCAATCATCCAGGCTTGAGATTGGAGAAAGAATTAATTTTTTGTTTGTGATCTGGTTCCTGTTTTCTTTTCTTTTTGTTTCTTTTTTTCTTTTTAACTTGTCTGCAGCCCCAGTGACAACCATGAAATAAGTGGTTTCATTTCATCTTATCTCAGTGGGAAACTACAGAACATACATCTCTTTTTCTGTGCTGAAATCTCTCGCAAGTAGTTACGACATGGAATAATCACATCATGTGATTGTGTAGTACCCTGTGAAAGCTGGCTAGCAACCTTGTTTTCAGGAGAAAGGAGTGACTGCAGAAAGAGAGCAGATGATAAACATCTGCAGCAATTCAGCAGGATACAAGATAATCTCAAAAAATTCAGTAGCCCTACATTATTCAGAAAACAAAGAGACAGAGAAAGAAACCAGAGAAATATCAGCCTTTACAATAGCCACAACCAACATAAAGTATCTTGAAGTAATGCTTACCAAACAAGTGAAAGACCTATATAATAAGAAGTTTGTGGCTTTAAACAAATAAATTAAAGAATATACCAGAAAATGGAAAGATTTCCCAGGTTATTGGATAGGAAGGATAAAAATAATAAAAATGACAATCTTGCCAAAAAAAAAAATCTAGAGATTCAATGCAATCCCTATTGAAATCCCACCACAATTCTTCACGGACCTTGAAAGGATAATAATCAACATTATATGGAAAAACAAAAGGCCTGATATAGCCAAAACAGCCCTTTAAAATAAAAGAACTTCAGGAGACATCACCATCAGTGACATTAAGCTCTAGTACAGAGCTATGTGCCTGAAAACAGCCTGGAATTGGCACAAAAAAAGAAAGGTAGACCAATGGAATCGAACTGAAAATCCTGATACAAACCCACACAACTATAAACACCTGACATTAAACAAAATGGCTAAAAGAATACAATGGGGCAAGGAAAGCATCTTCAACAAATGGTGCTGGCTCAATTGGATGAGGGTGTGTAAAGGACCGCAGATAAACCCATGTCTATCCCCAAGCACAAAACTCAAATCCAAATAGATCAAAGACCTCAACATCAATCCACCCAAACTGAATGTCTTAGAAAAGAAAATAGGAGGTACCCTTGAACAAATTGTTATAGGAGACCGCTTCCTGAACATAATTCAAGGAGCATAGACACTGAGATCAACAATTAACGAATGGGACCTCTTCACACTAGAAGCTTCTGTAATGCAAAGGACACAGTGGACAAGACCAAAAGGCATCCCACAGACTGGGAAAAGATTTTAACCAATACTACATCACACAAAGGGCAGATCTCCAAAATATACAAAGAACTCAAAAAACTAGTCAACAAAACACCAAATAACCCCATTAAAAAATGGGGCATAGAACTGAAAAATAATTCTCAATAGAAGAAATCAAAAAAGCTGTCAGACACTTAAGAAAGTGTTCAACATCCTTAGCTATCAGGGAAAGGCAAATCAAAACAACTTTGATATACCATCTTATTCCAGCCAGAAGAACAGAACTCCTGCTGTTAAGTATGTGGAGAATGGGGAACACTCCTCCACTGCTGGTGGGCGTGCCAACACATACAGACATTTTGGAGATCAGTATGTTGGTTCATCAGGAAAATGGGAATTAGGTTACCACAAGACCCAGCAAACCCCGTCTTAGGCATATACCCAAATGACTCACATCCATGCAACAAAGACATGTGCTCAACTATGTTCATAGTAGCATTCTTTGTAATAGCAAGAACATGGAAGTAACCAGAAGCTCTTCAATTGAAGAATGGATAAAGAAGATATGGCACATCTATACAATGGAATACTACTCTGCAGAATAAAATAATGGAATCTTGAAATTCGCAGGCAAGTGGTTGGCACTTGAAGAAACCATCCTGAACGAGGTAACCCAGTCACAAAAGGAGGAACATACTATGCACTAACTCATAATTGAATTTTACACCTAGATCAAAGGATCTCCAGCTTATAATTCACAACACCAGAGGAACTAGGATACAAAGTGTATTCTGAGAGATTCATATAAAGTTCCTCACAGAAGGTGTAAGGGACAAGTCCCACAGAACACATGGCAGGTGGGGGTTGAATAGGTTGAGAACTAGGAAAAAGCGTAGGGGATGAGAGGAAAGAATGTGTGACTAAAAAGAATGACTCAGGGTAAGAATAGAAGACAGAAGAGAGAGACTCAGTGTGAGTGAGAAGGAGAGACAGAGAGAGTGAGAGAGAACAAAAAGAGTGAGACATTATTGTTTCGAAGAGAAAACTACCCAAAGAAAGGTCTAGAGACCTACAAGTCTGTTGCCAACTAACAATTCGAGCAAACGTATAAAGGCTACAATAAATGCACTTTCTGGATAGTGAGATCAACAACTAACTTATCCATCATCATGGAGCCCTCATCTAGTACCTGTTGGAAAGAGAAAGCAACACCCATACCTAAACACTGATTCGAACTAGGACACAGACGCAGATGGAGCAGACAAGACCAAGTGGCAGAAACATAGAGACAGCTGACCTGAAGAAGGAGGAGCTAACAGGCCCCAAGCTGATAGCTGGCAATCCAGCATGGGACTGACTCAGGCTTCCCTGAATATGGGTCTCAGCCAGAAGGACTGAGCAGTACTAAGGACCTCAGACAGTGGAAACAGCATGTATTCCTGGTGCACAAAAGAACCTTGCAGACACATTCACCATGGAGGGATACTGCCTTAACCTAGATACAGGAGAGAAGTGCTAGTCCCTACTTCAAATGACATGACAGACCTACATGACCCCACCTGGATGGCATGGCTGTACATGTGGAATTGGGGTGGTGGGATGGGAGGGCAGGGTGGTCAGAGTGCATGTGAGGGGGCAGAGAGTGTAAGTGGGAGGGATGGAGGGAGGTGTGGAGAGGGAACTGGCATCGACATGTAAAAAAAAAATATAGAAAAAAAAAAACAAAAAAACAAAAACAAAAAAAAAAAAAACCAAAATTCTCAGGCCAGGAACTTCCAGGCTAGTGGTAAAGAGGGAAAATAAGGGTAAACAGCACCCAGCCCCTCATGGTACAGAAGTCCTAAGCCATGATCATCCAGGAGCCATGCTGTGTTGCTGATGGCCTAGGTGCATTGGACCAGTTGGTGGGCATTCAGAAAGAAGAGGAATTCTGATCTTTGGGGGGTGTATGACTGAAGCTGCCCCTGGCCCTTCCCTCCTCTCCTCAGGTAGCAGTGACTGTGACTGGAGGGACCACAAAGAAGCATGAAGGTGGGGGGGGTTGAGAGGGTGAGGTGGAGGATAAGGTGGTTTGGGAGAAAAAATATGGTAAACGTTTTTATGTAAACTAAGAAAATACAACTAACAAAATATATGGTAAATAGATGTGATGGCTATGTGCAGACTTGATACAATCAGTCTGAAGCAAAGAAAACAAAATAAGCTAACAGTGGTGTAGTAGACAATTCAAATGGGCCTGGAGATTTATAGGTCAACACAATTCATCAAAGTAGCACAGAGAACATCAGAAGGAACTTCAGGTGTTACAAGTATGATACCACTTCTCTAGGCAATAAAAGGTAGAACAGGAAAAAGGATTGGCAAGATGCAGAAGAGTAGAAAGGAGATAAAAATAAAATTATAATAATGAAAGATAACATAAAAGGAGAGCTGGTGTACCCCACATAATCTGTAAAAGGAGGCAACAGTTAAGAGAGCAGAGTGTGCAGAGAAGTTCAGGGGAAATCACCATAGCAAGAAGGTAGAGTCAGGAATTAAATAAATAAATAAGTTTTCATTTCAGGCATGCACCTCTGAGTAAGACTCAGTGATATGAAAAAGGAAAAAGAAAAACAGAAAAGGAGAGATTTATCTACACTAGGGATGTCTGAGGAAATCAGAAAAAGAGACTACAGGTAATGTTAAAAGATAAAGAGGTTCAAAGAAAAGTAGTAAATAGGTCAGAGGAAGATGTAAACTGTTGGCTGTGGTCTCTCGTATCTACAAACATAAATTCAAGATTAGTAATTTTGACGAAACCAGGTTGACTGTTTAAAAGTGCCATTTATTTCTCTCCAGAAAAATATATGTACTTGTCAAAAATTTCTATTCGTGTTTCCTGTTAGAAACCTGTTTATAGCAAGAATAGAGCTTAAACAAAAATGGTTTAAACATTTTTGCTGTCCAATGCTAACAGCTCTCAGCTCAAAATTTATCTCTGAGCACTGGTCATTAAATTCAGATTATCAGAAAATCAGATGCCCTTTTAATGTAGACGACACTAATACTGTTTTATGTCTAAAGCTGTTAAAAATTGAAACTAGTTAAACTGTTACAATTAGTAACACTGGTAATTAACATAAATTTAACAGTCACCAATGTCATAATGGGTTTAAAGACATAAAGGGTGCTTAAATTTGATATTACAAAAATAAATTACACGATATTTTATTGTTTTATAAGACAGTTTTTAAATGTTTAAATTCAGAAAGTTACATTGTATTTGTGCTTCTATTACATTGTTAATGTTTATAGTTAAATCAAAGGGCTAAAAGTTAAGATCACAGCATAAAGTGCATATACTAACCAAAAGTTGAGATGCTCATTTTTTATGTTACAGAAGGCAATCCATCCTTGCATTTGCTAAATTTGGAAACGTAAGTTATTTAGATAAACTGAGTCACAAAGTTGTTTTATGTTTCCCTACAAGGAGTTTCAAATTAAAATCAGTATTTTTAAAGCTAAAACTGACAATGCAAAGTTCTACTTTTATAAAAGCTGGTAACCTATTATAAATGTTAAGAAACACAAGTTACCAGCCATCCTTATAGATTAACTGTTGGATATAGTCAAACTAAGTATTAATGATTAATAACAGTAATAAACATCACTCTGTCTCCTATACATGTTCTAAATAATTAAGGTTAAAACAAGTAACTGAAAGCCAAGTTGTCTATTCAGATCTACCTAGACAGACTTTGAATACTACAAAGATCTGTATAATAAGGCATTTAAATGTTAACTAAAAAGCTGTAATACTATCAGGCAAATATTCAGAGAACCTAACAATGACCCAAGTTCTCTAAAGATGACTATGGGGCAGCATAGATTGTGATGACACTGAACAGAGAGCAAGATGTTCAAATACAATGCCTGCTGCAAGACAGGACCCAGTTCAATCTCTGTAGAGGCTACAGGGTACTGGAAAATTGTCTGCACCATCTTTGCCTAGACAAAATAAGGTGAGACATTTCCAAGTCAAAGTTACACAGAGAAAAAACAAAAAACAAACAAAAAAAAAAAACAAAAAAGAATAAATAAATAAACCCTCTCACATTATGTACTTGGTGAAAAACTTCTCCCCTGAATGCCATAAACAATTGATTATGGCTAGTAATATAATGAATGGTCCCTGTCATTTTTTTAAGTAGATTCAAAAGTTAAATAAAATTTATCCTTCTCAGGTCTCTGATACTATTGATGTCTTGGCTAACCAAAACTTTGTGAGCTTGGCAGTAAAGGCACCCTTAACATGGCTCCTAAAAAGGATCTAAAAATATGAAGACATATGTCTTTTTTTGAATATTTATTAATTATGCATAAAGTGTTCTGCTTGCATACATGTCTGCATGCCCATAGAGGATACCAGATCTCATTATAGATGCTTGTGAGACACAAAGTAGTTGCTGTGAATTGAACTCAGGACTTCTAGAAGAGCAGCAAATACTCTTAATCTCTGATCCATCTCTCTAGCCCAAGACATATAAGTCTTAAAGATAGAAAAATAATTTACAATATAAAAATGCAGAGCTTAACATTTAATTAAGTTCTCTTAAGCTATTGAGCAGTGACTCCCAGCTGTTTAGACAAAAGCTCAAGGTTTTATGATTTATTTTGGTTGTCATCTAAGTGTAAATGTGAAGGACTTTTCATCAGGCCTAATGTACCTCTGACCAGTCTGTACGTGGATCTCTCTTGACAGAAGAAAAATGTATAAGCTTTTTCCCTTGTTGAGATAATATATCAAAAGGTAACTCCTATACATAGGGGACAAGATGACTAACCTTTAGGCCAAAAATCACCAGAAGACTTTTGCCTATTGGAGGCCCAAAAATTGGGCCTCTCATGTCCATAGCAAAGAGGGAATGTGATGGAAAAATTAATAACCAAAATGTATAAAATTAGGGCTCATTGGAAGAATAAAGAGAACAAGAATTTCTGCCAGTAGATAAATCCCTGATTAGATTACAGAGCCCACAACCTGTTCTCAGGGGAAGAAGAAAATCGCCCAAACTTTCAGGTGTGCTTATCAATCCTGCATAAACAAATGACAGATACTATTAACTTAGATCCATGATGACCTTGTAAATTAAATTTGTACTCTATGAACTGCCTGTATTTTGGAAACCTTGTCTACTGAAACTAATGGTCTCAAGCCTCCCTGTCTGTTTATCCTTTTAAAAACACTTCACTATTTTAGGCCACTACCTTACATTTCCGATAGAGGGAGGTACCAGCTGGCTTGATTTTTAGCAATAGAAACCTTTTGCTTTTGCAGTCAGAAGTTACTTCCATGGAGGTTGAGGAAACTGGTAGACATAGAAGTAATAAGCTGCTCAAGGAGGCTTTATAGGCTATAGAACTCCAGGTGACAGCTATTTGAAAATCAAAACACTATTGTGTCAGTGATATGCCTGTATTACTTCATGCTTAATTTTGCTGTGTTTTCTTAGCTGCAAGTAGGCTAAAATGCTAGACAATACCAACAAAAGGAAGGGGGATTCAGGAAATGGAAGACTTATCACAGGCATTGGTTTTGTTGACAATGTTGAAGATTCACATGGGCTGCACTGGTTCACCATAAGTCCAGGGAGAGCAATATTGAGGAGCAGGCTTTACTCAGCAACTGATTATCATCTGCCAGAAGCACAAATCGGCTGAGACATGTTCAAAGTGGGAACAGAAGTTAAAACGTATATATTTAATTGGAACTCTTAGTTCCTTACCTTTAGTGATCAAGAAGGACAGCAAGACCAGGGAGACAATTCCATCCTCAGAATAGCTGTACTTATCTGCAGTCCTTTTGTCCTGTAAGCAGTGGATACAAACTTTATGACATTTGATCCTCTGAAGCCTATATGAACTATATAACTATATATATATGTTATATAGTTATATAACATAACTATAACTATGTTATATAAAAGGACATAAAAGTTTTAGATATATTATCATTACCAATCTGTGCTGAAATCCATATTGTAGAAAAAGTAGATATTAGGTATCTGTAAAACAGCAGGCATGCACTTATGCCTTTGAAACTTATATGCAGGCTGAACACTGTATGCATAATTAATAAATAAATGTCCAAAAACGACATTTATGTCTTTATATTTTTAAATCCTTATTTAGGAGCCATATTGAGGCTGCCTAATACTGACAAGCTGACAGAGTTATGGTTAGCCCAGCCAACAATACTTTTAGATCTGAGAAGGATATATTTAATTAACTGTCCAATCTACTAAAAAAAAAAAAAAATCAGGGACCAGTCAATATACTCCTAGTCATAACCAATTGTCTATGGCATTGAGGGCAGAAGTTCTTCACAATGTACATAATGAGAGGTGTTGTTGTTGTTGTTGTTTGTTTGTTTGTTTGTTTGTCTTTTATCTGTGGAAGAGGGACATGGAAATTTCTGACCTTATTTTATCTAGGCCAAGGTGGTGCAAGCAATTTTTCAGTTCCCTGCAGCCTCTAAAAAGTCTAAGCTGGGTTTAACCTGTCAACAGACATTCTATTTGAGCATCTTGCTCCTTGGTCAGTGTCATAACAATCCATGCTGTCCCATAATCTTCTTAGAGGCCTAGGGTCATTGTTAGGATCTGTGATTCTACGTCTGATATTATTATTACTTTTTAGTTAACATTTAAATGCCTTATTCTACAGATCTCTGTACTATTAGAAGTCTGTCTAGGTATAGCTAAATAGAAAACTTTGTTTCAGTTACTTGTTTTAACCTTAATTATTTAGAACATGTATAGGTGACTTTTTTTTTTTTATTTTTTTCTTTGGTGAGACTGAAGTTTATCCCTGTCATTAATCATTAATACTTAGTTTGATTATAACCAGGAATTAATTGATAAGGATTTTCTCATCATATGAATTTAATGACCAGAGCTCAGAGATAAATTTTGATCTGAGGGCTGTTAGCATTAGACCCCAAAAATGTTTAAACCATTTTTGTTTTAGATCTATTCTTGTAATAAAACGTAGGTTTATAACAGGAATCACACAGATAGAATTTTTTTCCAGTCCATTAACATTTGTAAGATTTAAAGGAAATATTCTATGATCTATCCTATCTTTGTGAGTATAAAGAACAATATGTCACTTTAAACCCAACCAGGGAATACTATAACCTTAACTATCAGTCTTCAACTCCTTCAAAGAACACAGAAGGATAATATATAAAATCTAGAATTGAAAGGGACAACTCCCCTGGTCAGATCCTATGTTCTTCTGTAATGTTCCATCTTAAGCCTATAAGCCACAGTTTATGTATGGCAGATTTTTCAGCCAAGTAAGAAATATAAAAGTGTCCTACCTGTGTTGTCAGGTTGTCAGTACCTTTTCTCCACATCCTTCAGACTGTCTAGCAGACTCTTCCATGAAGAAGGAACCATATAGCAATGTCCATCTTGTATCAGCAGTCACTTTCCTGTGGGTCCTGCATGTCCAGTCCATACAGCATAAATCCAAACAGTCCAGGGAAGAACAATATTTTGCCCAAATGGCTGGTCTTGCCATATTGGAGGCAAACTCTAGAACTTTTCAACAAGTACATATAATTGTCTTTAGAGAAATAAATGGAACTTTTAAGCAATTAACCTGGTATGGTCAAAATTTAATGCATATTACTAAATTTAAATTTATATTTGTAGATATGAGAGCCCACAGCAAACAGTTTACATCTTCCTCTGACCTATTTACGAATTTTCTTTGAACCTCTATATTGCATTACATTACCTTTTGTCTCTTTCTCTGATTTTGTCAAACATCCTTAACATTGACAACACTCTCCTTTTCTATTTTTCATTTTTCCTCTTATGGATGACTCTTACTAGGAGGTTTTGTGTCTGAAGTGAATATCTTATTTATTTATTTAAATCCTGAGTGTACCTTCTTACTGTGGTGCCTTCCCCAGAGCGTCTCTGCACCCTCTGCACTTTTATCTCTTGGCTTGTTTTTCTGCTTATGTTGGGTACACCAGCTCTCCTTTGTTGATGCTTAATAACGATAAGGAGAAACAAATAGGCTGAATCGATGTTTATTCAGGGAGAAATAACTTATAATATAGAAATAGGAATACTAGCTGTTCCTGGTCCCAAGTATGCCTCCAGATGTACTCCTGTCCCCGTGCTGCAAGAAATAGAGCTCTTTGAGCCCCCTCTTCAAACTTAGTTCCCCCATGTAACTCCTGCTCTGCCTCCACCCCAATTGACATGGTCTATGCCACAGGTGCAAAAAAAGTGAAGATCTCACCAAAATCCCCATTTTAGTCTAAAGAAAAAATTTAAGCTTGATACAAAAACTATATACAAAACAGTGAATAACAAGTGTGCTCTAAGAAAAGGAATATTGAGGACATATAAACTTAAGACATAACTATCTAGATCTAGGATGAAGGGAAAATGGGGATTACAATAGTGTTGTCCAAAGCTGGAAAGCGTAAGTCTACTAAGAAATATATCTAACTAGGAAGAGAGAATAATACTTGTGATAATTTAATATTCAAACTCATCAAAGCCCTGAGAAGAAAAATAACAATACTAGGGTAGGCAGGAAGTGTGCGTGGACAACTTCAAATGGTGCAGCAAGGACAGAAACAGCTATCTGGATAGTCAAGCTCTCACCTCAAGGTTGGTATAACCAGTTATTGCTAATGCCTAGAGTACCTGAGAGACCACAACAAAAGCAAGGAGGTAAAAAATCTGTCTTACCCTGACTTGGCAGGGTTCAGCAGTCTTCTAAGGCCTGAAATCTACTCAGCATTGTTTCCTTGAGTATCTGATCTTGAATCACAAAACTTTCTAGAGACTTCATTGAGTCAGTAAGTCTCTTGCTTTCTCCAACTACAAATGATTCCATATTTTTAATATTCTTAGGTATTATCTGAATGACATTTAAACTGCCTTCCAGAATCAATGTTCTATCTGATAGCTTTCCATTATCCTCAGACATGGAACGGATTCTGCTAGTCTTTCCATCTGATATTCCAGTTTTTTAACCTTATTAGCAGCTTCGTTCAAGCAGGAATTAGCTGTTTCTGCCAGCATGTTAATGCAGTGCACTGTTTCTGTTTTGCTTATTGAAGCATTTGACATAGAACAAATTCTGTTTTCTAGTTGGTAATTTTTATGTTCCATGTTTTGTATTCTAGATGTCGGCTCTCTATTTGCATCTCTAATATTCTGAATCTTTTTTTCATCAGGTTGATACCCATTGTCTTTACAAAAAAAATGTATATATTGGTTAATCCATGATTGTCTTCTGTTAAAATTCCTTCTATATATGAAGTAAAGGAATTTCCAAAGTCTTCCATCATAAGATTATCCACCCTAGGTATGGAACAATTGATCTCATATATTATATCATCTTAAATTGTGAAGAATATTGTATTTACCTTAGGTGGAATTCTGCTGTCCTCGAACTTTGATGGTTTTAGTTGTTGAACTCAGCTTGTGGTGGTAATGCCTGGAGGTGTCCCACCAAATCGCATCTGGCAGCAGACAATCCTTCTGATCTTGGTCCCTGAAGAATAGCTCTTAACAAAATAAGGCAAGCACAAATTTGTTAAACGAATGAGTGAAAGGAGCCTTGTGCAAATTTCTGAGGACCCCAGGGCTAACAGGTGTTGCCTCTTATTGGCGCCTTTGGGCCTCAGGAAACACACCAGCTGGGCAGGCGCCAAGTGAGCTACAGCTGCAAATGCAAAGTGGGGAATTGGCAAAAGATGAGCAGTGTGAGCTTTCTCAGGGCTGCGGTGGAGGTAAAGTTGTAGGGCAGTGGCAAATGTTCCACAAGCTGTGGTGTTTCCACCTGGTTACTCAAGGAACTCTGCCCATTCGGGGATGGTGTGAGAAGTGAGCAGAGTCTGCCACCTTGGTGTAAACCAGGTCCGGTAAAAATCCGGATTCCGCTTCTGACACCAGATAGCGTGCTTGGATAGTTCAAATTGATTGGTCTGCACTGGATGCTATGAGATGATTGGTTTATGATGCGCGGGCTTTGTTGCAACCCTATAAAAGCTGTCTGAACCTTGTACCCAGGGTTCCCAGTCCTCTACCCTATGTGGAGTATGGCTGCGAACCCCAGTGCACTGGAATATAAAAGACCTCATGGTTTTGCATCAAGACCATTTCTCGTGAGTGATTTGGGGGGGGGCGCCTTTCCTGAGACGGGGCGTGAGGTTCCACGCCCTATGTGAGTCTTTCAGGGTGGGTTCTAGGACCTCATAAGAAAACCCACAAAAGCAACTAAACTGGCTCACAGGAACTCACAGTGCCTGAAACAACAACCAGGGAGTCTGCATAGGACCAACCTAAGCCTTCTGCATAAATGTGACAGTTGTGTAGCTTTCTTTACTTGTGGCTGTTGGTGTATTGGAAACGGAAAAGACGGTCTTTGCCTGTATTCATTAAAATCAGTCACAGAAAAATATAGAATGTAATCACAACCTAAGTTTTAAGATTTCTTATGTGTAGTGTTCTACCTGCATGCCTGAAGAGGGAACTAGATTTCTGAATAGGTGACTATTACTCACCCTGTGGTTGCTGGGAAATGAACTCTGGAAGAGCAGGTAGTGCTATTAACCTCTAAGCCATTTCTCCAGCCAACACTGTAAGTTTTATAATGCCTGAAAGATTTTGTTGGGATATGTAAACTGTAAAAGAAAATTAAAGAAAACAACAGTGTGAGAAAGAAGTTGTTTTCAGAACCCCTAAGACACATAAGAATCCAGCTGCAAGCAAGCCTTTGGGGTGATTTTTTTTTTTTATTTTGTGATGGATGGGGGAGGGTCCCACCCAATGTGGGTGCCAAGTGCTGGGCAGCTGGTCCCGAGTTCTCTTTAAGAAAGCAAGCTAAACAAGTTATGAGGCAGGACCCTCCTGGCTTTAGGTTTCTTCCCTGTTTGAATTATTGCTCTGGGTTCCTTCAGTGATAGACTACAATGAAAAAGTACAAGTGAAATAAATCTTTTCCTCACAAACTTAGTTTTTGGTCCTATAGTTTGTTGCAGCAACAGAAACACTAAGACATTAGTCATTAAACCAGTGATGACCAATCTACAATAGATAGGCAGAGAGGGGGTAGGTATAGAGGAAGGAACTGGATGTCCATGGGATGGGGAAACAACAAAGATGTCATTGGGGGATTGGGGTGTGTGGGAGGACTGGAGAGGATCAAGTGGTGATGGGGAGGAAATTTATGGTGGAGAAAGGGAATTCAGTGAGAGATAACTGGAACTGAGGGAGATATTTGGGAGGTCATATGGAAACTTAGTTCAGTGGAAATTTCCTAAAATATATGAAGGTGATCCTAATGAGCCGTCCTAATAATGAAGGAGAGAGAGTCACAGCTGTCCATTTTTTGTCACTAAACTAGGCTTCCAGGACCAGAAAAAGGTCACATTCTATTGAGTTGATGGGCAAGGGGGTCCAATGGGAATCGCCAAACAACCCAGGCTATTGTCAAGACAATAGCAACAGTTACTCTCTGCAAACTGCAACAGGGTCAAATTAGTGAGGACAACACCAACACAACTCATTGTACATGAAGAAATTTAACTGCTAACTAGACGCACAGATGATAGACATACAGGTTGATTGATGACAGACAGACAGATATAGATAAATGCTTCCATACCTACCTACCTACCTACATGAATACAAAGATGAAAAACATACAGACAGCTAGATCTATGTAATGATAAACTAAACACTAAAAACGTGGTACTCTGATTGGAGATGTCATTCAGCAAATATGTTTCTCTTATTGGTTAATGAATAAAGCTCTGTTGGCCAATAGGAAAGCAAGATAGTCAGGACTAGGAGACAAGGAGGAGAAAGGAAGTAGTAGGGAGGAGATCCAAGATGAAGGACCGAGAGAGAAGATTGCCAGCCCCTCTCTCTGGTAAGATAAGGCCACGTGGAAATACTTAGATTAACAGAAATGGGTTAATATTTAAGAGAGACCTAGCCGATAACTGACCAACAGAATTATATCTAATATAGCATCTCTGTATGTTATTTGGGGCTGGTGTGGACCTGGGTCCAGGCTGGGGGAAAAAGTGTTTCTAACAGTACTCTTTACTTCTCTTACCTACATGAGCATATTTTCTACCCCCATTTAAGATACAAAGATGGAACATTCAAAATACAAAGTCCTCTACAATCCCAGACACAAAATATCCAATGTCCATTTGAGGCACATTGGTTTGATTAGTAACTGGACTTTCCTTCGATTCTGGCTATTTGTAGAGATTACACCTGGAACTCTTCCTCACATTTTGTATTTATTTCAGTTACTACTGTGTAATAATTGATACTTATAATCCATTAGAGAGCAAAGCTACTGAAGATATTTCTGATGCAGCTGATATTCTCTCATACACCATCACTTCTAAGATACATCTTTTTAAAGTACAATAAAGTTTTATAAACAAAATAGATATTTAGCAGGATGCAGCTATAGAAGAACCACAAGAGAAAATAAATGCAATCATATTACATAGTGACAAAGTTCATACTAATTCAAAAGGAAAATACACAATGG
Organism: Phodopus roborovskii; assembly: GCF_943737965.1. Classification (NCBI taxonomy): domain Eukaryota; kingdom Metazoa; phylum Chordata; class Mammalia; order Rodentia; family Cricetidae; genus Phodopus; species Phodopus roborovskii. The sequence continues at coordinate 97,142 of NW_026127067.1, read as the reverse complement.
ACAATTAATCAGCTGTTGTAAAGATGACATCAGGATTTTGACCCCATCGCCAGGCCTCTGCTGGAGTACGACACTGAGTCCCCATGTGCCTGATCTTTGACCCCCATCAGTGGGCATCTGCTGGAGGACCACCATGAATTCCCGCCTGCCTGATCTTTGACTGCCATTGCTGTTACCTCTGCATGAGGAGAGACCTCCTAGAGAACTTGGACCACCCAGAGCTACAGATATTGAACTTTTGACAGACCTAAGCCCACTGGGAGAGCAGGGTAGAGAGAGAGACTCCACCTGCACCCACTGGAAGAAGCAATGGGAAGACGGCAATACAAGAAAACACCTAACAATAGAAAGACAAGCATGACACCAACATAACCTAGGGACTCTACACCAACTAGACCTGAACACCCCAAAGCAGATGAAGCAGAAGAGAAATACTTAAAAAATAACTTCATAAAAATGATAGAGGCCCTCAGAGACAATATGAGAAAATGCCTTAAAGAAACTGAAGAAAAAAATAAACAAAAAATTGGAAGAAATGAACAAATCTTAAAGACATTATAGAACGCCAAGAAAAATCAATTAAACAGGTGAAACAAGCAGTTCAAGACTTGAAAACTGAAATAGAGAAAATAAAGAAAACACACACTGAAGGAATTCTGGAAATAGAAAAACTGGGCAAATGATCAGGAACTACAGACACAAGAATACTACTCTGTGGGGGGAAAATGCAATCTTGAATTTCTCAGGAAAATGGATAGAACTTGAAAAAACCATCCTGAATGAGGTAACCCAGTCACAAAAAGAGGAACATGGTATGTACTCACTCATATATGGATTGTAGACACACAGCAAAGGATCTCCTGCCTATACTTCACATCACAAGAGAAACTAGGATACAAGAAGGATTCTAAGAGATTCATACAAGGTCCCTCACAGAAGGGTAATAGAACAAGATCTCCTGAGCATATTGGGAGTGGGGGAGGTCAATGAGTGGAGAGGGAGTTAGGAGGAAGAGAATGTGAGGAGAGGAGAGCATGTGGGGCAAGGAAGTTTGAGTTAGGGGAGGAATAGATGAGAACAGAGAGGGGGGGGAGATACCTTAATAGAGGGGAGCCCTTGTAGGTTTGAAGAGAAAACTTACTCTAGAGAAATGTCCAGAGACCTACAAGACTGACCTCAACTAACAAGTTGAGTGACAGTGGAAAGGCTAACATAAATGCTCTTCCCTCATAATGAGATTGATGACTAACTTATCCACCATCATAGATCTCTCATCTAGTAGCTGATGGAAACAGAAGCAGACACCCATAGCTAAACACTAAGCCGAACTGGAATCCAGATACAGAGAGGGGGGACAAGACCAGGGTACAGAAATCCACAGGGACAGCTGACCTGAACAAGGGGGAGCTCATGGGCCCCCAGACCTATAGCTTGGAAAACAGCATGGGACCGACTTAGACCCCATGAACATGGGTCTCTGTTGGAAGGCCTGGGCAGTCTAAGGAACCTCTGACAGTAGAACCAGGATGTATCCCTGGTGCACAAATGTACTTTGGGAACATGTTACCCATGGAGTGATACTCCCTTAACCTAGAGGCAGGAGGGAGGGCGTAGTCCCTGCTCCAAATGACTTGAAAGATTTTGTTGATCACTCATGGAAGGCATCAATCTCCCTGTGGAGTATGTGGAGAGGAATGCGATGGGCGGGTGTTGGGGGGCATGGGAGGGAGGGAGAGAGGGAATGAGGGAAGGAGGGAAGGAGAGGGAACTGTGATCTATAAGTAAAATGAGAATAGACTAAAAAAAAAAAAAGAAAAGAAAATAATTCAAAAAAAAAAAAAGACACCACAGACATTTCAGGCAAATGGATGGAAATAGCACAATGAACCTGAGTGAGGTAACCCAGACCCAGAAATAAAGCATAATATATACTCATTTATAAGTGGATATTACGTATAAAATAAAGGACAATCATGTTATCGTACATTTTTAAAGAGTCGTCATTACGAAAGCATCTTCCATATTCCATCAAATAAAACTTTCATCACGTGGAGAAATAAGCACAGTACAGGAAACAGTTTTACACATAAAATATATATTCTTATGAGTACTAGTTAAAATGATTAAATTTGTAAAATTGAATTACATTAAAATGCCTTTGAAAGAATAGGGTAGAAAATGTACATAATTTGTGGTTTCCAAATACAGTAGAACATATGAAGAACTTAATCATTTGGTGGCTGAGTTTTATGCCAAAAAATGATTAACATAACAAGAAACTATTAAGATGTCCTCTTCTAAACTAAACAAAAACAACACTAAGAAAGAGGACAACAACAATAACAACAATAACAAAGAAACTCTATCATCTGTGGCATCTCCAGGAGGATATGCCATAATCTGAACATTATTCCAAGAGAGTAGCTGGTGTCTGTACTTTGTCAGCGTCAGAGGTTGGTGTTCAGCCATCTCGGTCTGGGCACTATGCTGGGATCACTCCATTTCTAATGCTCAGAAGATGATGACTGGTATTCCAGCCTCTTCTTATTACTCTTGAGCTCTGAGACCTCAAACCTAGGGGAGAAATGTTATATTGATGAGCAGGAGAATGCCGAATCTTCCTTGTCTACATTTTGTAAATGTGATGTCCCTTTGCACAGAGTGGGAATGTCAGACACCTGCTTGGTCAAGGGTAAAACCAGAGGCCGTTTGGATGAGGACGTTAGTATAGACACCTTACATGATGGGAAAAGAAGGTCTGGAGCTCTCTTGGCCAGAGGTGGAGTTTGAATACTCCATTAGTCACACAGAATATGTATGAGACACCCTTTGTCCCTTTGTCAACGGGAGCAGGCCTCACATTTAGATCTTGAATGTACCTCAGTATGAGTGAGAGATGTACAAAAAGGGATACAGGGTTCAGAGGTGAGAGATTTGAGACTTTCTAAGGAGCATGGGGAAGAGTTGACAACTCAAGAGCCCTGGAGAAAATACAAGGACCCAGGGTCAGAGCAGAAATGTTTGAGGGCTTTTGTCGAGAAAGCAGAAATCCAAGGTCTCTTCATAGAGATAGACTAGCATGTATCATATAGAGTTGGAAATCTGCATTCCAAGTCATTCACATGAGGTCAAGGTGCCAGCCCACCTCATGCAGTAGAGTCCATTCCAGGTACTCCCTTACCAGCTTCCAGCTCTTCATCGGAGACTCAAATGTTTGTCCACTATGGTGAATGTGTCAGGCAGAGGTCTCAGTCTGAGTATTCATCCACAAGGCTGTGTGAAAATCCCAAGCTGGTTCTCCTTGCCAAAGAGAAGTTCAGCTTTTCAGGTCTAGCTATGAATGATGGAGGCCACATTATATTGGCTTCTGCCTTAAGGCAGTATGCTTTGGTTCTAGACTCTACTTGCTACTCTTGGGCTCTGTTACTTTTCAGCTTGGGTGGTCTGGAAAAGTAATAGGATGAAAGAAAAAATATCCCAATATCTCATGTTTGGGGGGAATGTCTGAGGCTCTTGAATCAGAGGAGAACAATGTGAGTCCCTCCTTGTAAAGAAGGACATATTTGAAGAAAGTGTGGGCAGAATGAGAAGATCTGAGGCACCCTGGTACATGAGAGGCAGGAGGTTGGAACTTCTGTGGTCAAAGCAGAGTGATCTGTGGCCCAATGACATACACCTAATAGTCCACTTCCACAGGGGCATATTCGGGTCTGAGAACCCTTTAGTCAGGCATGTCTGAGAACCCTTTGGTCAGAATACAAATAGTTGTGGGATCCTTGTGGAGAGGGGATTGTCTCAGAGCCACTTCAATAAGAGAGGATACTCTCAGACTCCATTTTGTAGGTGGGGCATATCCAGTTTCCCAGTGGGCAGGAGAGGAATTCCTACTCTCACTTAGTTGACAGGTAAAAGACCCAAGACCGTTTAACTTAGAAAGATGACTTAGGAGCTCCCCAGTACTGCATGGAATAGTCTCAGCCTCCCTTGACCATACATCTGTGGCCCTCTTGTGAAGAAGCTAAAGATCAAATGATACCTTGAGATTTGTAGGATGATCCAGATACTCACTCCTTCATCAGCACCAAACTTGACATCGCAATGTAGAATACTCATCTTCTGAATGTCCATGTCAGGTATGTCAGCAGTCTTAAAGTCCTCTAAGAGACTGCATGGCAGTATTCTCTGGCTCAGTGTCTTCGTCTCGTATATGTCCATCCACACATCCCACTGCATGAAAGATAGGAGTGCTCTGTGTGAGGAACCAGAATGAACACAGTAGTCTGAGTTAGCCTCATGATGCTGCTGTTTTGTTCAGACACATAGACTCTTGTGTCCAGATTCCTCTGAGGTCTCTTTGTTCAGAAGAGTACTTTGCAAGACACTGAAGAAGAAGATGAATGTATAAAACCCACTTGGCAGTTGATAAATATGTGAGATTTCCTCAATCACACAACGCAGGTCTGAGCTACTCTTTATTGGAGTGAATATCTAAATCTCCCTATATAAGAGGGGAAGAGCATCGCAATTTGGGTCACAAAGAGATGACTATTAAGCCCTTCATCACAGAGGTAATATGTCATACTATATGGCAATGAGGGGAAATGTTGATGCACCATGATCATAAGTGAAATTTATGAGACATTTTGTAAAAAGTTGAAAGTCTACACCTATTTGTTACAGGACACAACTATTGGTTTTAGCTTTCTGTATTTTGCCATCTGATCTAAGCCTAGAATCTTATGAGGTTGATTGGTTACAAAAGTGTTTGACTAGTAATCTTGGTCAGATGGATTTGTATTAAGGAAACGTGAGTTCAAAGTTCATCTATAAGGTACCCTTAGATGGAAGAGGATGCCCTAGGGCCTTCCAGGGTCAGAGGCTAGATCTGAAGCTCTACTGAATATAGGGTGAATGGATGATAACCCTTTGGCCATGAGAGCCAATTCTCAGGTCTTATTCCTCATTGTGGCACAAGCTAGACACCCTTAGTCACAACTGGGATCTCTGTGGTCTTTGTGGTTAAAACAGGTACCCTTGACCCCCTTTGCACTATGCTGGACTGCATGGGAGCCCAACTAATTCTCACTTGCACAGAGAGAGCGTGGTGCAAGCTATACTTGGTCTGAGACCTCTTTAGTCATAAGGACATGACTTAGGCCCACTTGCAAAGAAACAGAAATTTTGCGGGTCCTTTTCCACAAAACGAGTACTTGAAGACCACCTTGGGCAAATGGGGCTGTTCTGCAGTAGGCTTTGTCCTAAGATTGAGGTTTGATGTTCTCTTCAGTGAAGTAAAAGAAGTGGAGAAATTCGAGAAGGGAGAAAGCACTGGGCCCCTTGTGAACAAGAGAAAACTTGATGACCTGGTTGGTCAAAGGTATGAGTTTAAAAACCCTTGGAGAGAGAGGACAGTGCCATGCATCATTCTGCTGAAGGTGAATGTCCCTGCTACCTTATTTAGTGAAGAAAGGTGACATCACTGCACTTCAGCTTCCAACTCTTCTTTAGAATTTCCACATCCTCTATTGAGTCTTGGGCAGTCTGGGTAGCAACCAGAACCTTCTTCAAAAAGCCGAGTCGGCTGTCCCTGGCCAGGTTTCATCAACTTTCAGTTTGTCACAACAGTCCATATGTGGGTAGCAATGATGGGGTCACTTGATGTCTAGGGATTGCATTGGAGAGCATAGGATAGGATGCAGTCTCTAATTCTACACTTGGAAAGTGGGCCCTCAAACCCAAGTGGAACAATACATTTCCCTAGCCACCAAGGTCAAAGATGAAGGGTTTTAATCTCTATTATTTTGAATAGCATAAGTTGGAGGTATTTTAAAGACAGAAGGGAATGCTTGACGATTTGTGAAAGAATACTGAAAAGTATGATGCACTGTTATTCAAAAGAGCATGTCTGATGTCACCTTGAGAATAAAAGGAATGCATGACTTTCCTTGGGTCAAAGATGATAGTTCCTTAATCAGATTCCCCCTTAATCAGATGGGCAACAATGTAAGGCCACGTTGTGAAAGTATGGAAGGACCGAGACACAGTATGGGGCAGGGGTGTTCTCATACTAACTCCAATAAGAAAGTCCCTTGGGAACAGGGGAGTTCTGTGCACATCATCTCAGATTAGGAAGTTATGAGACCACTTTGAGCAAAAGAGAAATCCCGAACATCTTCACAGGGAGGAGGCCTCCGGCCATGTTTCGTCGAATAGGAGTATAGAGTTCAGCCATGGTTAGAAGGAGAAGGTTCTAGGCTATCTTGGGGAAAGGAAAAAGCTTCTGGCTCTGCCTCACTAGCTTCCAACTATTTTTCCCAACTCAAACATACGTACCCTGTGCGAAATCTTTGAGATACTGTGACAAATCCGTAACATTCTTCCCACAGGATCGGTGGTTATGCAAGCAATGATGTTTATTCAACGTTGTGTCCATCTGTATGTATGTGTGGAAAAAGACAGGAATAGTGTATTATTGATAAGCAAACTTTGAGGAAGATATGATTTCATCTTTCTATCTTCTGCACTAAGAGCTAAAATCAAAAGTAGGGAGGACTCATTGTTCACGTATGTCTTTGTATGGCTATCAGAGGCGTCAGCTCTAAAGCAACCTTAGATAATAGAGGAATGTGTGAGGTCACTGTGGAAAGAAGGAAGCTCCTATGGTTCTGTAGTCATAAAGGTGGACCTAAGGTGCCAAAGAGCAGAGGGTGGAGGTCTGAGACATCCCTTGGATAAAGGGGCCACTGCTGAGAGTCCTTTCAATATTGATTCCCCAGACACCCTTTTGTAGAAATTCAGTGTCTGAAATCCTCTTAGTGGATGCAGATACAGCATTGTCCCACACACATACTGGGAAGATCAGGAATGTCTGACACTCATTTGTGCAGAGAGGTACAATGCCTCCTTAGTCTGATACCACTTTAATGAGAAAAGAAAGGACTCAGAGCAATTTTGTTTATAGGAATGGGAATATATAAGGACCATGTAACACCAAATAAATGTTTTAGGACACTTTGGGAAACTAGATTTTATGGCAACCCTAGTCTTGGGGAAGTTCTGACATCCTGTACCATGAACTGAGAAGACATAAAGTATTATTACATTAATAATATTGAAATAATAATAATAATAATAATAATAATAATAATAATAATAATAGAAAATTGGAAGGTATTTGCCCAATGTAAGAGAGGAAACTTCATACTGGAGAGATGGCTCAGCAGTTAAGACCACTACCTGCTCTTGCAGAGGTACTGAGTTCAATTCTCTCCAAGCCCATGTTGGTTCATAACCACATGTAATGACAGCCGATGCCATCTAGAACATTGTATATATAAGAAATAAATAAATCTTTAAAAGCAAAAGAGGAAACCACTGAAAACAGTTTCTACATTGTGCAGAGTGTGAAAGTGCCATACAACTTTGGTTGATGGTGAATAAATTATCCTTGGTACCTTATACAATAGAGAAAGTTTCCAGCACTGATCTTGAGCTTCAGACACTGATTCAGAGATTTGTATCTTCATAGTTTGTGTTCATTCCGGGAGACACAAATGCAGCAACAACCTATATCTTCTCCCAAAGGCCTCGGTGACTGCCCCTCACTAGGTTCCATCCTATAGTCTGTTTTTTTATTTGATGGTTTGTTTCGTTTTTAGCTGCCCAAACCTAGTCATAGGTGTAGAAGTCATTCCATTTGTAATGACTGGCCTGAAGGAAGCTCTCAAAGGGTTTATGCTCTGATTGCTAAACTTGTGCTATGAGACCTCAAACCACAGTGGAAGGGAGTCCCTTCTTTATAGAGAGAGTCTCTCATGGGCCTATACCTGATCAGTTTGATGTGATAACATTTGACCACATGTGGAAGGTGTCAGGCTCTGTTTGTGAAAGAGAGAAAGCTTGACTAGAGCAGGGCAGTTCCAGAATCCCATAGGCAGAAGATGAAGCTCCCAGTGTACCTCGGGAATTGGAAGAAGATTCAGGCAATACCTTATCGGGTTCAAAGGTCCTCACACTCTAGCATACCCATGTGTTCTGGGACTCTGGGGCTTACATGGCAGAAAGCAGAGCATTCCTTCTTACAGATTTTGTGGTAATGCCTAGCTCTGTGTCCTCCTCAAGCCTTTCCTCAACAGCACAGGCATGGCCAACAAAGATGGGTCCGCTCCATTTCTGGGAGAAACTTAGAAGTAGAAGGTGTTTAGTCAGAGATCAGATTGTTTTGTCACATATCATGATATCAGTTCAGACTGATCTGACATCCCTTTGGTGATTTGGGCATGAGTGGACACCCAGGACAAAGGGAAATACTGAGACCTTCGCAGTTAGAGGAATAGAGCTGAGGTTTCCACAGACAGAAGCAATTTCTCTGAGGAAGCCAATGTCGGGGGGTATTGATCTTAACAGTATGTGAGAAAAAGGAAGATCATCTAAGTGAATTTTCATGTCTTTGGCCTGGTCTGTATCCCCTTAATCAGATGAGTGTGTATTGGTGCCCTTAAAATGAAATGATGTGTCTAATTCCACATGTTCAAAGAAAATAGAATGTTACCACCATCCTTGTTAGGGTATTATGTCAGAGGTTCTTTATTGACAGGTATTGATTGGGCCTACAGCTTTCCTTGAACTGAAGGATAAATCTGTCCTTCATTTATTCAGAAAAATGACTGAGGCCCACTCTGTGATATCGGGAAATGTGTGGCCTCTTCACACAAAATGAATGTGTAAGATAACTTTGGAGAGACTGGAAAGTTATGGGGCTTCCTTTGTTTCAGGATGGAAATCAGATGTCTCCTAATCAAAGGTAGAAGGAGGGATTACCTTTGGGAAGAGAAGAGTTCCTCAGCCTCTAGTGACAGGGAGATGGGATCAGAGTGTGCAAATCCCATACAACTCTGAGCAGAAATCTCATTTGCTACCGTACCTCATAAGGTCCAAGCATGGCCTCACAGTTTCAGATGTCCATGTCCTCAGCAGAATCTGCAAGAGAACAAGCATCAATACCAGGATTCATGAAGAGCTCAGGTGGGAGCCCTAGTGTGGTTAATGCGTTAGGAATGTGTTCACCCAACCAGAACTGGGTGGGAGTGGTGATTCCACACCATGGCAGGATATTTTGCTGAGGGAAGTGGCATGGATTCCAGGATTGACTTGGTTTTCTTGACCTCTGTGAACTCTAGCCAGAGTGACCAATATCCCTTTGTCAGAGGTAAAATGTCCCCAGTTCCCTTACTCAGAGGCTAAAGTTCTGAGGGCACTTCGGTTCAACAGGGGAATTTTAAGCCTCGGGTTATCAGAGGAAAGAAACGCACTAAGATTTGGGACAAGAGAAAGATTCCGGACCATGTTGGGCAGAGGGGAATATCCCTGCTTACCTTCTTAGAGGAGGAAGGTCCAGGCACTCCCTAGTCAATCTCCAAGTCTTCAGAGAACTCTAGAAAATCCTTGTCTCTGAGGACAGTTTTTGAGGCATGACAGAAATGAGAGGGTTGGGTCACCCCCTACATAAAGTTATGATAAGCTGCATAGGTGTGGACATGGAGGACAGGCACCTTTCTGGTGAGCAGCTTGAAAATGGATGACCTTGGATCCAGGGTGAAGTTTCTATTCTGCCACGCCTCTTCAATCTAGAGTTCCATGAGAGTGTAATTCCTAGCCACTCAAGTCTGATGGAGAAGCTCTGGTCTCTCTTGGGTCTGTGGTAGACTTGTGTCAGCCGTGAACACAAAGAGGAGCTCCTATATTTTTTGGTAATAGGAATTCAGTCTCCAGTAGCAGGATATCAATATTTGGGACACAAGCTTGAGTCACATTGCCATTTCTGTAGCTTGCTTCATGAAAGGGCCATGTCTCAAACTCCTCCAGTACAAACAGAGGAAGACTAAAGTTTTCTCGCTCAAAGTGGGTATGATTCAAAAGCATACCTAGAAATTCAGGCGCTTCTATGGTTGGAGTAAATATGTCTAAGGACCTCTTCAGAATATGTTCCAGTGAGGTGTAAGCCTCTGAATTAGTGAAGTTAGTTTACTTATGAGGGGCATATCTAAAACCCGATGGAGTTATTAAGTGGAGGCTGGAATAGTCCTGGTCCTAGAAGTATAATTCTGAAGACCCATTGTGACTTTTCAGAAATTCTACGGCTCAATGATTATAAAGGGGTTGTATTTGTGGCCTTCTTGGCACATTGCAGAGGTTTCACAGATGTTTGATAAGAAGAAAAAGTTCTAATCTACTGTTGTTCACATGTGGTTCAGAGTGGGGAAATGTAGGGTGAACTTGTAGACAAGAAGATCTGAAGACACTGGGGAAAGAGAGAGTATGGCCGAGGCTCCCCTCTTGAGATCAGTATCTTTAGAACTTCCATGAGACAGGCTTGTAAGGTCTGGAAGCCTCTATGGGCAGGACAGGTATGTCGGGGGCTTCCTAGGGTGGCAGTTGAAGTTCTGGCCCAGTGCTGATTAGTGGGCTCATGAGTTCCCATTGCTCAGAAGGGAATATGTGAGGCTCAGTGGGCTAGATGGGCTATGTACGAGGCTCTCTCTTTCAGAAGGAAACATTCTAAGACTGCCTTGAACAGGGTGGCCATAGGAAAGTCTAATGCCCCTTTGGTCACACTGAGAAGGCCTGATGCCTCCTTGGGGGCCACAGGTTAGAACTCAAGCTCCCTTGTTGTAGTGGAGTCTGTTGGAGACTGTATGGGACTGAACATCTGTGGCATCCTAGGACATAGGGGTCACATATGTGGGACCGATTTCCTATTGCAAGGCTGTGCATCTCCTTTGGTAAGAGTGGAATGATCTCCGGTCCTGTAGTTGAGGTAGGGTATGTCAGAATTTTCCTTGGACAACCAGAAATGATGTGGCAGTCTGTTTAGGAACTGGAGAATGTATGACTCCCCGTTGCACAGCAAACAAAGCCCCAAGTCACTGTCTGGTACGTATGGAATGTTTATGTACCTCTTGGAAAGAAATATCATGTCTGAAGCCCTCCTTGGCAGACACAGGGTGTCTCAACCATCTCTGTAGGGTGATGAGGAAGGCTTCACACTCCCACTGGCCCTGCAGGGGAAGTTTGGGTGCCTTCTTTAGTAAAAGGGCTATATCTGAGTCTTGTCCTGGTAGAAGTAGAAGCAGCATGGCTTGAAGTCCCATAGGGAGACATGGAATGTCTGAGGATTTTTTTTTTTTGTGAGAGGGAGTAGTTCCCATGTCCCCTTCTGTACAGATTGGAGGTGCTTTGCCCTTTCAGGGTATCTCTTGGTTTCTTGTCCCCTTTGGCAGATGAATGTCTCTGCCCTTCTTTTGATGAAGAGGAATGTTTGTGGCCCTCATGTTCTGAAGGAACATCATGAAGATCTTCTATTTTAGAGGGGGCCTGTTGCAGTTTTGTTCTGGTAGAATTAGCATATATAGGGATGATTTGGGGAGATGGAGAATTTCTGAGTCCCTTCTCCTCCTCAGATCCTCATCCCATAGAGGTGGACAGTTCCATGCTCTCTTCGGGAATATCTTTTGGTTTCTGGGCCCTTCCGGCATATGAATGTTTATGCCCTTTTTTAAGTGAAGTGGAATGTTTGTGGCCCTCGTGTTCTGAATGAGAATTGTGAACATCTGCTGTGTTGGAGGGGGCCTGTTCCAATTTGCTTTTGGTAGATCTGGAATGCCTAGGGTTGCCTGGGGGAGATGGAGAATTTCTGAGTCCCTTCTCATGAGATCATGAAGATCTGTGGTGTCCCTTAGAGATAGAAGGTTCTATCTTCTCTTGGGTACTATTTATTGGTTTGTGGTCCCTTATGGTAGATGAATGTCTGTGCCCTTTTTTTTGATGAAGAAGAATGTTTGCGGCCCTCATGTTCTGAATGGGAAGTGTGAGCATCTGCTGTGTTGGAGGGGGCCTGCTCCAATTTGCTTTTGGTAGATCTGGGATGTCTAGTAATCTCTGGGGGAGATAGAGAACTTCTGAGTCCCTTCTCGTGAGATCTGGAGGATCTGTGGTGTCCCTTAGGGATTGAATGCTCTATTTCCTCTTCAGGATCATCTTTGTATCTCTCATCCTTTCTGGCACATAAATGCCTGTGCCCTTTCTTTGATGAAGTGGAATGTTCACGGCTCTCGTGTTCTGAATGGGAAGTGTGAACATCTGCTGTGTTGGAGGGGGCCTGCTCCAATTTGCTTTTGGTAGATCTGAGATGTCTAGTGATCTCTGGAGGAGATAGAGAACTTCTGAGTCCCTTCTCATGAGATCTGGATGATCTGTGGTGTCCCTTAGAGATTGAATGATCGATCTTCTCTTCAGGAGCATCTTTGTATTTCTGATCGCTTTTGGAAGGTGAATGTCTGTGCTCTTTTTTTAATGAAGAGGAATGTTTCCAGCCCTCATTTTCTGAATGGTAAGTGTGAACATCTGCTGTGTTGGAGGGGGCCTGTTCCAATTTGCTTTTGGTAGATCTGGAATGTTCAGTGATCCCTGGAGGACATACAGAACTTTGGAAGTACTCTTGAGGTCCTGAGGACTTGAAGCCTCCATGGGCAGAAGAAGTAGTGAGGATCTCTTTGGATTCAGTTTTAGCCCATACACCCTCTTTGTCAGAAATGGAAACTTTGCCCCTGTTTTTGGAAGAATGGCGAAGTTTCAAACCCTCTTCTTCTGGTGGGACAAATTTGAGACATGCTTCTTTGGAAGCATGTTTTGATTTTGTTTTCTTCGATTTAGAATGTATGGACATTCCTCGTGGAGAAGGAGAATGTCTGAGATCTTCTTTAATAGGGGATGTAGATCTGCAGCTCAAGTCTGATGATGTTGGGCATGGCACAATTATTTGAGGAGTAGAGGTAGGACTTGAGTCCCTCTTTGCATACCTGGAAGATTCATGCCTAAGTTTGGAAGAAGAGGTACCTCTTAAACCATCAAACTCTGAAAGGGAATATTTGATTTGCACTTCAGGAAATGGGACATGTCTCAATAGACTTTTAGGAGAACTGGAAAGTCTGGCCCTTAGTTTGTGGTAAGGGGGATGTCTTCTGTATCCTTCATGTGACAGAAGAGGCATAAAGTCTTCCGGAAACTCCCCTGAAAATGAAGGTCCCACATTTTCTTTTTTACATGGCACAGGTTCTAGAGGCTCTTGGGCTGTTTTGATGTGTTCTAGAGTATCATGGAGAGATGCTGATTGACCCAGATTCTCTTGGTCAGATACCAAAGTGCCTGCAGCACCTTGGTCAGATTCCCAAATTCCCAGAGCCCCTGGCAGAGACACAAAGGATTCTAGAGTCTCTGACATAGACTCTGAAGATTTAGAAGCCTTTTTGTTAATTGGCAAAGGTTGTGATGTCTCTGAAGCAAGTGAACAAGGTTGCAGTGGCTGAACTGTAGGATCTGGAAATCCTACATCAGCTTGGGATTGTGGTGAAATTTCTACAATCCCATGGGTTGAAGATGGTGTTTCTAGAGTGTTTTGAGTACATGGCAATGTTCCTAAAGTACCCTGGTTAGATTCAAAATCTCCAAGATCTCCTGGATCATATGATGACCGCACAAAAGGGCCTACACTCTCTTGGGATGACAAGGAAGTATCTTTAGTCCCTTGTGCAGATGGTGAATGGCCAAGAGGTCCTTGTGCTGATATGGGCAGCCCTAGAGCTTCTTGTGCATGCAATAAACTTACTGAACAGCTTTGCTGAGATTTTGCGTCTCCTTGTACACTTGAAGATATTTTCTGACAACCTTGTTCTGATGGGGTGGGTACCGCAGACCCAGGTACAGATGGCGTGGGTCTCAGAGACCCTTGATCAGGTGTATAAGGTTCCGGAGATTTCTCTGGTGACACTGATGATCCTAAAATTTCTTTTTCGGATATAGAAGGTGCCACAGAATGTTGGGCAGATATTGAAGGACCCAAAGACCCTGGTATAGATGGCAAAGTTTCCAAAGTTCCCGGGGAAGTGTCTGATACATTACAAGTCTCGTTGGAAGATGGCAAGTTTTCTGATATCTCTGCCATAAGGAAGGAAGGTTGTAGAATCTGCCCTGATGGAGGCAGATGTCCTAGAGAATCTTGGACAGATGATGAAGTTCTATAATCGTATGGGTAGAAAATGTTATTTCTAGAGAACTTTGGGTGGATGGTGATGTTCCTAGTGTCCCCTGAGTAGATTCAGAAAGTCCAAGATCTCCTGGATCAGATGATGACTGTCCTAAAGGCCATTGGTGCAAACAAGGGCCTGGAGACTTTTGAGATGACAAGGAAGTATTGGGAGACCCTTGACCAGAAGGTGAATGTCCAAGAGGTTCTAGTGATGGTATAGACAGCCCCAGAGCCCCTTGGGTAGACGATGTATTTCCTAAATATATTTTCTGAGGTGGTGACTCTTGTCGAGTAACCTTTTCACCTGAAGACCCCTCCTGTAAACCTTGGTCTGTTAGTGAAGGCTTTAAAGGCCCCATTTGAGATGGGGCAGATTTCACAGACCCTTGGTCAGATGGAGAATGTTCCAGCGTTTCCTTGGAAAGTGATAGTGATGGTAGTGTCATTTGTTCAGAATTAGAAGAACCCACAGCACCTTGGGCTGATGGTGAAAGTTTCAATTCCTCTATGATAGAGACGAAAAATTCTAGAGTCATAGAGACATATTTTAAAATGTTGTAAATCTCTTGGTAAGATGGCAAAGATTCACTGTCTCTGGTTCCACTTGGGAAGGACCCCGAGGCCCCTCCAAAGGAGCCTGAATTCCTAGAACATGTTGAACAGATGGTGCAGATTCTACAGACCCTTGGGCAGATGATGGTGTTACTCTAGCACCTTGGATAGTATGTGATGTTTCTAGAGTACCTTCTGAAGACTGGGAAAGCCTAAAATCTCCTGGAGCAGATGGTGACTGGGCTAAAGTCTTTTGGGTCAAAGAAGGGCCAAGATTCTCTTGGGAAGATGTGGAAGTTTCTGGAGGCTCTTGATCAGATTTTGAATTTCCTACAAACTCTTGTGATCATGGCGAAATTCTCAGAGCCATTTGGGTAGATAGTGAATGTCCTAAACACTTTTGCTGAGGTGATGAAGGTTCTTGAGAGCCTTGGGCAGATATAGACAATTCTGGACACAATAGGGCTGATGAAGAAGATGTCAAGGTCCCTGGAACAGATGGAGTAGGTCCCCATGAACCTTTAGAAGAAGGAGAAAATTGAAGAGTTTCCTGGAGAGATGTTGATGATCCTTGAAACTTTTGGTCAGAATCATAAGGGCAGACAGCACCTTGGCCAGATATAGAATGTCCCAGATTTCCTGGCAGGGATGGCAAAGTTCCTAGAGTCCTTGATGAAGATTCTGCAATTTTAAAAGCCACTTGGGGAGGTGGCAATTTTACTGATGCCTTTGGAGTGCATTGGGAAGGTCCCTGATACGCTAGGGAATGAGGCTGGTGTTGCAGAGCACCTTGCACGTGTAATGAAGCTTCTACACTTGCCTGGACAGAAGATGATATTTCTAGACTAACTTGGGAAGATGGCAAAGTTCCCAGCATTCCCTGGGCAGAGGGAGAAAGTCCATCTCCCTAAACAGATGGCAACTGTGCTACAGACTCTTGACTATAGGTGTGGCCTACCACTTTGTGAGAAGATGTAGAAGTTTCTCGAGACCCCTGGGCAAATGACAGATGTCCTGGAGACCCTTGTGCTGATGTAGACAAGCACACAACTCCGTGAGTAGATGGTGAATTTCCTTCATACCCCTCCTGAGGGGGTGATTGTTTCAGAGTCACTTTTGTAGGTGTGGACACATTTTGCCACACTTGTTCACGTAAGGAATTAGAAGCTGGTCTAAGTTTGGTAGTTCCCAGATACTCTTGGGAATATGAAGAATGTTCCAGAGAAAACTGGGGACTCTGTGAAGATTCTAGATACTTCTGTGAAGATGTGGATTGTCCTGAATTATTTTCAAAGGATAGGAAAGGGCCCCCAGCATCTTGGAGTGCAGAAGTGAAACATCCTGAAGCCCCAGAAGAACATTGCAAAGTTTGTACAGGCCAGGAGGTAGAAAGGGCAGTTTTGAAATCCCCTTTGGAAGATGGCAATACTTTTTATTCCCCCTGGACAATTTGGGAAGGTCCCTGAGTTTCCAGTGGAGGAGACCTGAGTTCTAGATCATCTTGGGAATATGGCAAAGATTCTGTATCCCCTGGCCTAGCTCGTGGAAATTCCATAGCCCCTTGGGTAGCTGTCAATGTTCCTGAAACATCGTGGGCAGACAGTGTTCTCAGAGACTGTGAGACAGGTAGAGACCCTGCTAAATCCACCTGGGCAGATGGAGAAGATCCTAGAGAGACTGGAGTAGATGGTGAAACTCCTAAATCCCCTCTTTAAGAATTGGAAACACCTAGATTGGCACATGTACTGGTAGAAGCTTGCAGAGTACCTTGTGAAGACAGACATGGTCCTCCACCTTCCGAGAAGGATATCAAAGGTCCTGAATTCACTTGAACAGATAAAGAAATTTCCATAGGCCCTAGGGATGATGAGAGAGGTCCTAGAGTTCCTTCTCCACATAAAGAAATTTCCATGTGCCTCCTTGAAGAAGGCAGAGATTGTGAAGAGTCTGAAATAGATGGATTTGTTTGTTGAGTCTGTTTAGCAAACTGTAAAGTCTGAGGAGGTTCCTGGGAAGAAACAGAAAGATCTAGAGTGTCCAGTGTAAGTGTGTAGACAACAGAGGTCCCTTCTACAGACAGGGAAGTTTCCAAATGTCCTTGGGAAGAAAGGAAAGGACTCACACTTGCCTGTGCAGATATGGAAAGTTCCAGAGTCCCTGCATCAGATACCACATGTCCTGGGACAGATGTAGGTGTTTTGCATGCACCTGGTACAGATTATGAATATCTTGGAGTCTCCTGTGGAGATGGCAAAGGTTTGACAGACCCTTGTGCAGTTAGAGAAATTCTTGGACACCACTGGGGTGATTTCAATGTTCCTGCCATCTTTGGTGCAAGATGAGTATATCCCTGAGACACTGGGGTTAATGGAGAATGTGCTACTGGGTTCTGTGCAGTAGACGACTGTGAGCCTGTACTGTGTGCATGTAAGGAAGTGCCTGAAAGTCCTTGGACATATGGGGGATGTCCTAGGGATGTTTGTGTAGATGTGGTCTGCCATATAGACCTTGTGTGGATAGGCAGGAATGCAAAGCTCCTTGAGCACAAGAAGAACTTGCTTGACTCCCTTGTTCTAAAGAGGATTGTCGCAGATGATCTGAAACACAAGGTATATATACAGAAGTCCCTGCAAGAGGTGAGGAAATTTCCATAGACTCTCCTACATGCGACACTTGCCCCTGACACCTCTGTGTCAATTGGAGTGTTCCTAGGCAGCTTGCAGCAGATGACAAGGATTCTAGAGTTGCTTTGGAAGATGCTGAACATTCTGCAGATATCGTAAGTTGTGGATGGCAATGAGGAGAGAGAAGAGGTGGTGGATCACCTGACACATTAGATGACTGTCCTCTAGGAACTTTGTACAATGGTGAAAGCTCTCTAGGACCCGGGACAGATGGAGAAATTCCTGCAGGCACTCTGACATATGACAAATGACCAAAGTTTCTTTGGGCAGGATGTGATGATTCCAGATTGCCAGAGAATGAATTCAAATGATCATGATCTCCTAGGGGAGATGAAAAAGGACACAGAGTCCCCTCCACAAATGGGGGGAGGTTCTAGAGGCCCACCAACATATGGCAAAGTTTCAGGATGCCCCGAGAACTGGGAACATTTTCTGAGAACCTGGGCCAGAAGGCGCATGTGTTCCAGTACCTGGAGGAGATGACAAAGATCTTGGAGTGTTCTGTGCAGATTGGGAAGGATTTGGGATGCCTGAGACAGAAATTGCATGTTGTGGGGAATTTTGGGCGGCCTGAGTTCTTAGAGTGATTTGAGAAGCAGCAGGATGTTTCCTAGATCCGTGATCAGACAGCAATGTTACTATAGGCCCCTGTGGAGACACAGATAGTCCTCGAGATACTATGGGACAAGGAGAAGCATACACAGGCCCTTCAGCAGCTTGATGTCTTCTTACAGTGCCTTCTGTAGGTAAGGAGGTTCACAGAGACCTTTGATCAGATGGCAAAGGCCCTAATATCACCTGGGTGTTTTGGGTAGACCCCAGAGTTCCTGCAGTTGGTGGCATAGTTCCAAAAGTGTGTTGTGCAGATGTGGGCAGTCCCAGTGTGCCTTCAGCAGATAAGAACTGTCCCCCTGCCTGCTGCGTAGATAGGGGAATCCCTAGAGGCCCTTGTACTGATTGGCAAAGTCTGACATCACCTTCATGAGAATGAGAAAAAGATGGAGTCACTTGTGGTGAGGCAGAGAGACCCATATGCCCTGTGGCAGATGAGGAAGATCCTGTAGCAGTTTGGGTGTTTGTGAAGTTTGTGTATGGTTCTGCATCTTCTGCACAAGGTGCTGAAGACTGTAGAGCCCCTTGAGCAGACACAGATGTATGTAGCACTGCCAGAGATGATATGGAAAGCTTCAGAGGTTCTTGGGCAGATTTCAAATATGCTACATACCCTTGGCTAGAGGAAGAAGATTCTGCAGCACCTTGGGCAGAACTTGAATGTCCTCCAGGCACTTGAGGTGATGGCAATTGTCCCATAGTCCCTGGAGCAGATTGAGAAGATTCCACACCCTCTCCCACATGAGGCAAATACCACAAAGTGCTCTGGGAGTATCGGTGTTGTCCTCACATCTCCGAGGAATTGACTGAAGGTTCTGGGGTCCTTTGAATGGATGGCAAAGAACTGTGCACTGGCAAACTCCCCCTTGCAGTTGTGCAGAGTTCCTTATGCCCTTTAGAAGACACAAATGGTCCCAGAGTCCCTGGGACAGAAAGAGGATATTCTTGAATACCTGGTGACGATGGTGAAGACAAAAGAGATCCCTTTGTTTTCTCGTTAGATAGGACACATCCTGTAACCCCCGGGGAAGGAAATGGCCCTTGTACAGTATGTTTTGCAGAAGGAAAAACCCTTGGAGCCTCCTGGGAAGAAGTTGGATGTTTTAAACACTTTGAGCAGATGGCACAATCCCTACCATTCCTTGTGTGGGTGAGGATAGTTTTAAAGACCCCTGGGCAGATAGAGAAGGTCCCAGAGTCTCTTGGGCAGATGAACAAGTTCGTAGAGTTCCTTGTGAAGATAAAGAAATTACCAGAGGCACTTGGGCAGGTGGACAAACTACTAATTCCTTCTGCTCATGTTTTTTATTACACCCTAGAATCTCTGTAGTAGAATCAGAATGTCCTTCAATACCATGTGCAGATGTGGACTGCCCCAAAGTGACTTTTGCACCAAGGGAAGTTCGCCCAGGCTCCCGAGCGAGTGGTGAAGGTTCTAGAGAGCCTTGTGTTGTTGTGTTCAGATCCAGACTCTCTTGTGTATGTAGGCATGACCTTTCTTCTTTTTGTAAACTTGGGCAAGGGGCTGGACTTGTTTGTAATACTGGGCAAAGTCTAGGAGTCACTGGCATATGTAGCAATGTGCCTGTAGTCGATGGGACACATGGAGTCATTTCCAAAGCCTGTGAGACAAAAGAGAATTTCTTATGTGTGTGCTGGGCACATTTAGGTGGTCCCAGAATCTCTGCAGAAGATGCTGGATGCTGTAGAAACTGTTGGGTACATGGTGAAGGCCCAGAGTTCCCTGAGCAGATTTGCAAAGTTGGTTAGACAGCACATGTGGTAGATCCCCTGAGACTGATAAAGAAGATCCCTGAGATCCTTGATCATGTTGTAAATGTGCTGTAGCCCTCGAAGGTAATGGCAAAGACCCTGTAGTCCTTTGGACAGATAGTAATGTATCCTGAGACTCAGCCTTGGAAGACAAATGTCCTTGCTTACTTTGGAAAGATGCTGACGGCCCCAGCACCACCGGGGAAGACGCTGTATGTTGGGGAGGCCCTGAACTTGAAGAGAAAGACTCCAGTGCACCCTGAATAGACCTAAAATGTCCCTGAGGCCCTTGATTAGATAGGAGAGATGGTAGAGTCCCTAGAGTGGTTTGGAGAGGTTTCTGAGCACCTGGTGCTGATGATGAAGCTTTCATAGCCGCTAGGGTAGGTAACAAAAGTTTTTTTAATTCCCTGGCTACAAGAAGGTCTCACAGCCTGTACAGCAGATCATGAATGTTCCAGAGGACTTTGAATAAACAGTGACTGTCTACAATCCTCCTGAAGAGAGTCAGAATGTTTCCTAGGTCCTTGATCAGATGACAAATTTCCTAAAGCCCCATTTGCAGATATGGGTAGTTCAAGAGCTCCTTGAAGAGACAGGGAGTCCTTCGTAGCCTCTTGGGTAGATGGAGATATCCCTGTCTCCCCTGTGGGCATATGGAGTAGATGCTAGATCCCCTGTGGTGCTTGATGATGATCCTAAAATCCCCTGTGCTGATATAGACTGTCCTACACTATCTTTTTCCAATGGAGAATTTCTCCCATCACCTTGGGCAGATGCCAAAGGTTCTAGAGTCCCTCCTGTTGATGGTGACATGTGTAGAATCATTTGTGAAGGCAGGATAGATCCTAGTACCCCTTCACCATTTAGAGAATTTACTGAAGTCACTGGTAGTAATGAAGAATGTTGTAGAGGCTGTGGAGCAGATGGTAAACTTACTGCAGTCTCTGAGACTGCCGTAGAAGCATCCACAGGCTCTATCACAGATAAGAAACATTCATGATTCCTCTGAGAGGATTGGTGAGTTGCCACAAGATTTTGGGGAGTTTCAGAAGGTTCTGGAGACTCCAGGCTAGAGGCTGAAGGAGCCAGCATCCCTTGAGTCAATATGGAAGTTTTCTGAGGAACTTGGGAAGATAGCAAAGGTGCTAGATTCCCTGGGTCAGATTGAGAAGGTTCCTGAGCACTTGGGGCAGATGACAAATGCCCTCCACACCCTTGGGTTGGGGACAGTGTTCTTGTAGTTTGTAAGGCTGTTGGAGAATATTGTACAGCCTGCCCTTTAGTTGAAAAGTATCCTAGTTCCCTCTTGGCAGATTTGGATGGTCCCAGACACTCTGGAGATGATGTAGAAAGCTCTACAGCATCTATAGTGGATGGCAATGGACACAGGTTTTCACAGGCTGATATGGACAATTTAGGATGCTCTCTTGGAGTTAACAAAGTGTCTTGAAGACCTGAGGGAGATAGATCAGTTTTCTGCACCTGAGCACCTTGTGTAGAAGGTGGATGTTGTGTATCTCCTGAGGGGCGTAACAAAGATTCTTCAGCTCCCTGATCCAGCAGAGCAGGCCCCAAAGCCTCTGTGACACATGGTGAATGTGGTAGATGACCTTGCTCAGATAGAGATTTATTAGCCCTCCGGGAACCAGTTGACTGTTCCACAGCCCCTTGACTGGATGGTAAATTTTCTACAGCCCTTTCTGAAGACTTGGTCACACCAGTAGCCCTTTGATCAGACAGAGAAGGTCCAAGACCTCCATGGACAATTGGCAAAAGGCCCACTTTCATCTGGCTATAATGCTTAGATGCTGAAGACCCAAGAGTAGATGGCAACTGTGCATCAGTCCCTGGTGCAGATGCAGACAGATGTAGAGTAACATCTCCAGATAGGGAAGGTTCCCCAGTCCCTAGTCCAGTTGCCAATGGTCCTAGAGAACCTTGAATGGATAGAGATGGTCATGGAGACCCTCATTCAGAAAGAAAAGCTGCCACTCCCTCTTGAGGACAAGGGGAAGGGGCTCGAGTCACATTTTGTATTGAGGAAAGTTCTGAAGGTTCTGCAGCAAATGGAGAAATATCTGTACTTCCTAGAGCAGACACAGAGGACTCTACAGCCTCTCCTCTAGTTGACAGATGGCCAAGAACATTTTGAACAGGCTGGGCTCCTCTTGGAACCCCTCTGGAAGAAGTGGAGTGTTCTAATCCCCCTAGTGTAGGGAGTTTCACAGGTGTATGAAATTGAAGTGGCCCTTGTGTATCTACCAAAGTTTCTAGGGCCTGTGAAGTAGATGGAGAAATTTTCTGTGCATCTTGTGTGGAAGGTGAGTCTTCTACACCTTCCCCGACAGGTAACAAATGTTCTTCAGATCCCTGACTAGATGAGGAAGATTCCAAAGCCTCTGTGCCAGATAGTGAATGTTGGTAAGGGTCTTGGATCAGGGGAGATTGCCTTGAAGCCTCCTGTAAAGAAGTAGGAGGATTCTCTGGTCTTTCAGCAGATGATATATTTTCTACTCTCTCTTTTGTGGATGTGGACAGTTCCACCACCCCATCTGTGGAAAGGAAAGTTTCCACTTCCATTTGGGAAGACGGCAATATTTCTAAAAGCCCTTGTCCAGATAAGGATTTTTCCAAAGACTTTTGGGCAAATGCCATAGGTCCTAGGGACCCTGTGGCAGAGGAAGAAGACCCCACACCTGCTTTGGCATTTTGTGAATGCTCTGGTGACTCGATGGCTAATGAGGAAAGTGACATATTCTCCAGAGCAGATGACAAAGCTCCTATAGACTCTGAAACACTTGGAGCATACTCCAGAACAATTTGTGAAGGCACCAAACTTCTACGTGCCTCCTTGGTAGAGGAGCAAGGATTCTGACACCCTACTGAAGGCGATGCATGTATTTGAGTTTCTTCCATAGACAGGGAATTACCCAGAGACACCTGTTCAGATACAGAAAGTTTTTCAGACCCTTTAACAGACTTTAATTTTCCACGAGCTCTTGGAGCAGGTGGAGGGGATTCCAGACTGCCCGTGACAGAAACAGACTTTTCCATGGGAGCAGAGTAAGATGGCAAAATATCAAGAGTCTCTTGGGCAGATGTCAAACTTCTATGAGCCCCCAGATGATTTATGGAACTTGTAAGAACTCCTACGCTAGGTGGCAAACGTTCCACTGTATCTTGGTCACACTGACAACGTTGTGTAGCCCCTCAGGAAGATGGTGGGTTTATCAGAGCCACTTGAGTGGGTTCCATAAGTTGTTCTGTCCCATTTGCCAATGTGGACATTTCTGGAGTTCTTTGGGCAGACAGGGAGTGTCCCACATCCCTATGAGCAGCTGGCAAATGTCTGAGAGTGCCCTGGGCAGGTAAGGAAATTGCAAAAGCATCGTGATCAGATACCATAAGTCCTGGGAACCCTGAGACATTTTCCAAATGCCCTGGAGATCCTGGGGCATGGGAATATGTCTCCACTTTCACAGGGGTTAATCGTCTGAGGGTCCCCTGAGAAGACACATTCCCCCGAACAAACCAAGAATATCCTGGAGTCCCTTGTGTGGACTTGGAAATTACTATAGACTCTTGTGCAGATGGGAAATGTCCCACGGCACCTTGGGCAGAGTCTACAGATGCTATACTCTCTTTTGAGGATGAGGGACTTCTCTGATGCCATTTTACAGATGGTATCAACTTTAGGGCCCCTGAGCCATATTGAGACAACTCCGAACATCGATAAACTTGTGGCAAATGCGAAGGAGTCTCCTGAGACAAGGCTGAGAGGCCCAGAGGCTCTGGACTCTCTGGTAAGGGTCCAACAGGCATGAAGCCTGAAGGAGAAAGTTCCTGAGCTGCTTGTGCAGATGGCAAACCTCCTAGCAACCATTGTTCAGAATGGGTAGCTCTTGCTTTGCTTGGGAAAGATAACAAAGGTCCTAAAGCCCCTTGGGTAGAGGGCAAAGTAGCACCCTCAGTAGGTGTGGAAAGATCCAGAGATCTTTGCTGCATTTGCATAGGCCTCTGTAAAGACACCTCAGGTGAGCATGAAGAAGTTTGGAGAGGCCCCTGAACATGGGAGACAAGTCCTAAAATCCCTCGTTCCGATGAGGAGACTCTCACATCTCCTGGGAGGTGGGGGAAATGTCCTGAATCACTTAGTGAAGATGGAAGACATTGCCCGGTCCCTTGGGCAGATGGCAAGAATTCTAATGTGCCCTGGGAAGATGGTAAAGAACATAGAGCTCCTGGGGCAGATGGTGAACGTCCTAGAGACACTTGGACAGATGGTGAAGTTGTGATATGGCCCTGCTTAGGTGTGGATGGTACTGGAGCCCCTGGTTGGGACTGCAATCGTTCTGCAGCAAAAAGGCAGGAGGCAGAAGGATCGCTAGATATTTTGGAAGATTTGGAACATGTCAGATCCTCTTGTGCTAATGGCACAAATCCTAGAGTTCTTTGTATAGATGTGGACTTTCCCTCAGACCCTGGGGCAGATAGGGAAAGTTTCATGGTACCTAGGTCAGATTTGGAAAGTGACGAAGCCCTTTGGGCATGGGGCAATTTTTCTGGAGCCTTTGACCGAGGCAGAGGATGTCTCTGAAGCTCTGGGTCAGATGGTGAATGTTGTAGACCCTTTGGGACAGACAGAGAAGGCCCTCGAGTCTCTTGGTGAGATACAGAATGGCCAAGAGGCCCTTGGATAGATTGGCAAGGCCTGACAGTCTTTTGATCAGACTTGGGACACTCCAGGTCCTTTTGGACAGAAATACAAGGTGTCGTACTCACCTGAGGAGAACTTGTAGCTACTGGTGGTTTTTTTGGAGCATGAGAAAATGCACATACCTTTTTTGTAGAAGGGAGAAGGTTGAAACTTTCTTCCTCAGAAGAGGAAGTTCTGGAGTCCTCTTGGTCATAAGGATCATCTCTCGACCTCTTTTTGGTAGAAAGGGGATGACCAGGGTCCACTTGAGCAGAGGGAGAATTTCTAATATTTCCTTCCTGAGAAGGGATCCTCACAAAACCCTCTCGTGGAGATGGGGAAGATGGTAAATCACCTAGTTGAGGTGTGATAGATCCTGGGGCCTCTTTCTCAGATGGGGAAGGCACTAATGTGTCTAGTACACATAAGTGTTCCTTACCTGTGGCTTCAGAATGAGGGGAAGATACTAGAACTTCCTGTGTAGGTGTTGTCTCTTCTAGAGCATCATGGGTGGCTGTGGGAGGTCTAAGGGCCTCAGGGGCAGGTAAGGAATTTACCAGAGCCACTTGTGTATATGTGGAATTTCCTGGATCATTTGGTTCAGGGAGAGAAGGCGATATAGCCTTTTGTATAGAGTTGTCAGGTTCCAGAGTGGACAGGCAAAATAGGTTTCAAGGCCCCTTGGGGAGATAAGGTGGAATTCAGAGCCTTTGGGGTATTTGTTGAATGTTCTGGAGACCCTTGTGGGCGTGTGGAAGGACTAACAGTCCTTTGTGCAGATGGCAAAGTTTCTGTAGCCTCTTGTGTATTTGTAGCAAATTGCTGATGCTCTTGGGGAGCTGGGAAACTTCCCAGAGCCTCCTGGGAAGTGCATGGATATCCTGTGGGCGCTTGTGTGCAGGTGGAATCCAAGGAATCCCCTTTTCTAGATGTGAACATGGCTACAGACTCTTGTGTAGGCTCCTGGGAAGTGCATGGATATCCTGTGGGTGCTTGTGTGCAGGTGGAATCCAAGGAATCCCCTTTTCTAGATGTGAACATGGCTACAGACTGTTGTGTAGGCGTGTCACATCCCACAGCCTCCCGATGACCTAGGGTTGGATCCACAACTCTGAGAACAGATGGACTATGTCCTGGAACATTTTTTGTAGATGTGTCACATCCCAGAGCCATTTCTGAGGATGCGGGTGTCCCCTGTCCCACAGTCCCTTTATCAGATAGGGTAGAACTCAGAGAGTGTTGGACAGGTGGGGAATGCGCTGGTATCCCTGGTGTGTATGCAGAAGTTCCAAGATCCTCTCCTACATATGTGGAAAGGTCTAGAGACCCCTGAGGATGCAGAGAAGCCTGCCTCTTCTCCACATCCTGGGCAGATGTGGAACTTGCATGGCTCACAGGGAGCATCTTGGAATATGTGTGCCTATTTTGGGCCAGATGACGAGTCAGGAGGGCCTTTTTGGCTGGCAGGGAATATTTGAAGCCCTCTTGGTCTGACAGGGACACTGTGGAGTCCCCTTGTTTAGAGGGGGATCTCTCCATCTCCTTTTGCTACAGTGGGAAGGTGCAAGGTCCCTTTTCATAGCAGGATTAGGTTTGAATCTCCATTTGCGAGAGACAATAGGTCTTTGACCCTCTGCTGTAGATGTGGACAATCCTGGAATCCCCTCGACAGACACAGAAGAACTCTGAGGCGCTGGGGAAGGCTGCAAAGGCACTAGAGCGCCCTGTGTGTGTTGAGAAGGCCCAAGAGTCCCTTGGGCAGACTCGGGAGTTTCTACAACATCTTGTGGATACGTGGAACTCTCTGGGGCCCCTTCCAGCGATGGCAATGTTCCTAGACCCTCCGCTATAGGTGTGGATACTTTTGTTTCTGCCTGGGCAGGTAGGAGCGGTGTCAGGCTCACTTGGGGTATAGGGGTTGGGCTTAGCCCCTTTGGGACTGTTAGAGAAGAGCTGAGCCCATTTGTTGATGGTGGAGGACTTGTAAAGCCCTCTTGGTTTAACAGAGAAGTTATGAAATTCCCTTGGACAGAGAAGGCAGGACTCAAGCTCACTTCAGCAGAATTGCATTGCTTAAGGCCCTTTGGGGGAGTCGGGGTACATACTTGCCTGTCTTCATGAGAGAAATTAGTACTCCAGCCGCCTTCGGCAGCTGTCAAAGGTGTTAAACTCCTCTGGGGAGAGTTGGTGGGGGCTCAAACCATTTTGGGAAAATGAGGAATCACTGAGCCCCCATTTTGGAGAAGGTTTGGAACCCTCTTTCTCTGATGGGGCCTGTGGGAGGGCCCCTTGGTCAGAAGGGGATTGTCTAAAACTCTTTGGTGGATCAGTGACCCCTAGGCTAGAGGATGGTTTTCTGAAACC
The DNA here is from genome assembly GCF_943737965.1 of Phodopus roborovskii. Taxonomy (NCBI): domain Eukaryota; kingdom Metazoa; phylum Chordata; class Mammalia; order Rodentia; family Cricetidae; genus Phodopus; species Phodopus roborovskii. The sequence goes on along the minus strand of NW_026127067.1, from coordinate 70,375 downwards.
CCTTCTAGAAAAAGAGACATGTTTGATTTTCCTTTCAGGAAAGGTGGGAGGTCTCTGGGATGGCTGGGCAGATGTGGAATGTCCCATAGCCCCTGGATCACATTGGGCTCCTCCCAGAACCTCCTGGGTAGATAGGGATAGTCCCTGAGCATCTTGGGAAGAAGTGGAAGATCCCAGAGCTCCTTGGGTGGGTGGGGAAGGTTGCAGGGGCCCTCGAATATGTGGGGAGATTATCGGTCCACGTTGGTCAGTGGAAGAGTCAGTAGAAGATGGCGCAGGCACTGTGTCATCTGCGTTGAACTTTTCACTGGAGTCTTCAGCACAGTGTCTTGAAGATGTTGCAGGGACTCTGGTGCCCGACTGGTCAAAGTCCATAGGTTGTTCAAACACAGTAGACATATCGAGGCTTCTTTGCACCTTCCCAGGCAAGGGCGCAACAGTTGAGGCCGCTCTTTTTCTGGTGTCAGGCCTCATGTCAGTTGGTCTGTGCTCCCTGCTCAGTGGGTTACTCCTGCACTCAGGAACCTCCGGAAGGACTGGAAGTTTTCCTTTCCTGATCTCTTCCAGCTCCTCCATGGGGTTCAGGGTCTTCTTACTAGATGAAATCTTTGTCAAAGCTCTAAGACTCTGCTGTCTCACTTCAGCATCAGATTCGGGGACTTTGAATGTTTTGTCCTTATAAGGCTTTTGGCATCTGAACTTGCGCTGTCAGTTTAATTACCCTTGGAGATGCGAAATCCCATGGGTCTTCGGTGATGGTCAAGTGCTTGCCACACTGGGGTGGGGTGTCATCGTCCCATTCGGGGACCCTGAAGGGGGTCGCAGGCCGGGGAGGCCACTGCTTCCACCGTTGGGGTAGGGGGACACTGAAGGGTGTCCCAGGCTGGGGGAGCTGTTGTCTACGTTCAGGGGGTAATGTCCGGGCTGCGGTTCGCTGGCCCGTCGTCTCCTCGCGTTTGGCCATTTAGCCAGCGAGGTAGTTGACAAGAAAAAAGTGAAATGGGATGTCACCCCTCGAAAGGGGCAGCGAATGTACTTGCCGATGGTAACTCGCGGCAAACAGCAGTGAAGCAGTATCCTCTGAGAGAGGCTTTCCTTCCCGAGAACCGTGGACACATCCGGGAGGGCATAGCACACAGAACTCGAGTTGCAGTTGGCCTCAGGAATCAAGCAAAGTTCCAGAGGGGCGCTCGGAATGGCTGTCCTCGGGGCTACACGTGCCAGACCCAAGCTGCCTTGCTGCACGGGCCAGACCCGAGCTGCCTCAGTGGCTGTTGTGCATGCAGTAGCAGGGCAAACAGCCAAGCTTTCTGAATGAGGACTCTCTACTCTTGCTTAGGTTCAACAGTGCTAGCTAGTCTGGTGCCCCCTGTCATCGTCCATGACAAGGACTGTTGAAGGGGCAACACGATTGGGAAAGGCTAGGGGTGTTTGAGAGTCTGTGTGCTCTGGTCCCTCTGGCAACACGGTGGGAGCCACTGTCAGGAGGCCATCAGTGTCTCAGTGAGGTCTGTTGCAGCCTCATAACTGAATGACAAAGGGTGACCCAGACCCTGGGTCCTCAGAGATTGTGGGGGCCAGAAACCACTGCTTATTTTGTACTAGGGAAAGAACAAGAAATAGTGTTTGAATAGAACACAGGATGCCTGGAATTGATATTACAAATGTTATTCTGCATTTTAAGGATGGGTTCTCCTTGGACTTCCTAGTATATTTGTGAAGCATGTGAACAGCTTCCTGTATGTTCAAATACATCTCTAGCTTGCTTAATAACACTGCAATGCTATTATTATGCAAGTTGTTTTTCAAACACTTTCATCTGCTTCTGATTCATTTCCGTTTCCAGACAATATAACCCCTATGGCCTTAAACAATTTGTCTGTCTCGGGTTACATGTTGAATCCTATAACATTTAGATATTTGAATTGCTCTTGGAAGCTCATATAATCCCAATCCCCTTGAAGTCACTATATGGCTAATGGTTCATATCTGTGGATCTTCATGGGCCATTCACTTTCATTCAAATGATGCAGCTGTGGCATAGTTGTACAGAATAAACTTTGAAACCCTTAGTCAAGTTGGTTCTTTGAAAGGTCACGTTTATACAGCATATCATATACTGTGAGAGTGTAATTTGAGGATATGGTTGAATGCGTTATCTTACTGATATAGAAACATGGTTTTCTTATTGCACATTTTGCCAGTTTCTTTAAAGCAGTTTTTGTTCTTGCTGGATGAAAGGCTTTTATTTTGGGGTTTTATTTGATCCTTGTGAAGGATGTTTCCTTTGGCTGAACAACCAATGAGGGTTGTATCATTCAGGAGCATTGGGGCACTTTTCTACTATATACTTAATCCTGTGCCATTGCCTTATTGATTTGAAAACTTCATGACTCCCTTTGTTTAGCCCAATCTATTTAGCTGATTTCATTTTCCTACAATCTGGGATAAAAAGGTGTCTAATTTTATAGCTGTGTTTATCTGCATACTAGGACATATCATAAAGCATATAGCTTTTGCTCATTTATCTGGATATCCTGTTGGTATTTTGAAGTCCTTGGAAACATTGCATTTGCATACCCATACCAGCATAATGTTGCTAGGCATGAAGAACTCAGTGTGAGAGAGATGTTCTTCCGTGATCTGAGTCGTCATCCATTTGCCAGGTCTCAGAGATGGTGCCGACCTCTTAGTGCCACTACTTCTTCTCATGGTAGATCACAACTGATGTGAAGATGTGGAGGAGCAGCAGGTAGTCAACACCCAGACCACCATGCCGGCCTTGGTGAAGTCCTTGTACTTCTTGAATGGCCCAGAGCAATCTTCTGGACTCAGTCATCCAGCATCCTTTTTATTATGGGAGATGCATAGATCATTCAGAAAATGCTCTGCCCATGTCTACATCTTTCCTAACCTTATCCCTGACAAATATTTGCACACTAATCATAATTGGTGATGGCATTGTCTGTCGTTTACATAATCTAAAGAATTAAATAAGTCAGTAATAGCTAACTGTCACAATAAATAGGTGATGTAACATTTTACTTGCAGGGGAGCATGGCCAGACTACAGTCATGAAGGATGTCACCATCCTCAATTGAATCAATGTATCATAAAATGTGATGATATTGCACATTATCTCCACAAGAGGAAGCTTTACAGGTCTCTTCATGGAATGGAGGATTTTTGGTTTACATAACTTCATACATATTTACATTAACTTGGGTATTAACACAGACTGTCAATTTACACAGACTGTAATTAGATGATCTGTGGCACCAGATTCCAGGTGTCATGGATGACATAATCATTGTTTTATATAGTTAAATAATCACACAATGAGTTAATGTAACATCATCCACTTCAGTAAGGTGGCTCCAAACCAGGCTCTTGAACGATGCTGTCATGATTAATTTAAATATTTTAACTACAAAATTGATATTTAGATGGTCCATAATAATTGCTTCCCACATCGTGGAATCCACTGATCATGGATTATCTAATGTCCTATTTTAATAATCAAATAACATAATCAGATGATGAAATGGTCTGCCATACTCGACACAATTGACTCTCACTGACTCCTACATGATTGTGGGAAACACCCAGGTTTATCCCTAATTTAATCGGCGAGCAGAGTCGTAAAATGTTTAAATGCTGAAATGTCATTTTGTATGCAGGGTTTTTAGAAGATCCTACATATTCTTCTTGGACGGCTGCCTCAAAAGAGATGGACTGCAATCCAATAATCCCTAAGTCTACTCTTACAAATGGATTATCACCATCCTGAAGGAACTTAATAATGACAAACTCACATTTTGATAAATAATTGTGAGTCTTATTATCTTAGTTTCCATAGTATTAATTCTTAGGATTGAGAGAATTCATAAACAGAAGAAATTGAATGTTCTCTGACAATTAGGTAATCTAGAATTTGGTGACCAGTAAAAGCTGTAGCCAAACTTCCAGAGGTGTGGTTATGACTTGGTTAGGGGAAACAAATGCTGTCATTGAACGTTTTAGGAGATAGTTATCTTGGGAGAATGTAATGTCCCATGACAACACTTTCCCCGAAGCTGCTCTCTGGTCCTTGGCCCATAATACCAGGATACAGAATGCAAGCAGGGTTGCCAGGCAACATTTATGATCCAACATTCTGTCACATTTTCTAGTGCCCCTCCCACATGCTAAAAGGAGCATACCTAAAGAAGAACTAACCTTACAGCCTCACTGAGTTTCTCACAAAAACAAAGCAGGGCTCTTTATTTGGGTTCTACATATTTACCTGTCTCTCAAGCTACAACATGCCTATAGTGACATAAGCATGAAAACGAAAGCATCATAATGTCATTCAAATACAATGATGAGTATTTTAAACCATTTTCCAATGCTTCAATTTTCTATTTCCTCGAATGGATACAATACAATTAATCGCCTCTACCATAAACCTTTTCTCTTTTTTGAAAATAAAATAATCCCTCTTCATTCTTTGCCCTTTAGAGGAGCTGATCCCATGGTTTCTCGGCATTGTTTAGATTTGCATTGTTCTAGAACAGCCAGGGCTAGGGCCAGGTCCAGTGCCAAAATTAAATTGATAATAAATTAAATTGATAACAAATTAGTAGACATTCTATATTAACACTGATGAAATGGCACCAAATTCCTAAACATAACGCTGATGTAAAGAACTCTTTATATAGCTACATGATGAAGCAATGAGATGATGTTACATCAACTCCCAAAATCTGACTCCAAAAGGGACTTATGGTCCATAACATTACCTGTATTTTAAATTCATTAATTAAGTGATGAATTATCATTTAATTTCCTAGCTTAACAGTTAAGGTAGTAAGTGTAGTATTAGATGATGTGATGGTCTGGCACGATGGACTCCCAAGGGAGGCTCAAATCTCCAGTGATCACTGAATATATAATGACAGATTTTCATAATTAAATGAATAAACTTTAAACCAGTGAATGGTGTTTTATGCGTGAAGCCTAAATGATTGCTCAATACTGAAGGGTCATTGCATTCTTAATCATAGATATGAACCAAAAATGAATGAATAAAGAGATAATTTCTCATAATTAACCCCTAGAGAGATAACATATCGATATCAACATTGATTTAAAGGAAGAAAGAAAGAAAGAAAGAAAGAAAGAAAGAAAGAAATCAAAATAGACAATTAAAAACCAACAAGGTGGATCCAGACTCCACTCTTCCTGGAGTAGAAAAAGACAGATTTGTATAATGAATTATTCAGATAGTTAGATGGGCTGTCACACTTGAGTCACACAAGGTGGCACCAAACTTCAGGGATCTCAGATTATATAATGAAAGAATTTAATAATTACATCTTTAAATATGTAAGCCATTGACCTTTATTTGTATCTTCAAATCCAGGGCAGAATTGACAGATATGGAAATGTATGCTGTCATCAAGGATTTTTCAAATGCCATAAGTTAATCGTCAGATAATCATACTGTCTTGCATGATGAATTCTGTTGGCCTGACATCATCAGCAGCACCTGAATCTCTGTTGTGGTGCTACAGGATATGAGATAATGGGCACATTACTGGCTTAGAAGTAGTAAGCAAGATGTTGCTATCAGCTGAAAAGATGGTTGCAGCTGGGGCATAACCAGCATATCTGAGAGAGAGATGTTCTTCCGTGTTCTGAGTCGTCATCCTTTTGCCATGTCTCAGAGATGGTGCCGACCTCTTAGTGCCACTACTTCTTCTCATGGTAGATCACAACTGATGTGAAGATGTGGAGGAACAGCAGGTAGTCAACACCCAGACCACCATGCCGGCCTTGGTGAAGTCCTTGTACTTCTTGAATGGCCCAGAGCAATCTTCTGGACTCAGTCATCCAGCATCCTTTTTATTATGGGAGATGCATAGATCATTCAGAAAATGCTCTGCCCATGTCTACATCTTTCCTAACCTTATCCCTGACAAATATTTGCACACTAATCATAATTGGTGATGGCATTGTCTGTCGTTTACATAATCTAAAGAATTAAATAAGTCAGTAATAGCTAACTGTCACAATAAATAGGTGATGTAACATTTTACTTGCAGGGGAGCATGGCCAGACTACAGTCATGAAGGATGTCACCATCCTCAATTGAATCAATGTATCATAAAATGTGATGATATTGCACATTATCTCCACAAGAGGAAGCTTTACAGGTCTCTTCATGGAATGGAGGATTTTTGGTTTACATAACTTCATACATATTTACATTAACTTGGGTATTAACACAGACTGTCAATTTACACAGACTGTAATTAGATGATCTGTGGCACCAGATTCCAGGTGTCATGGATGACATAATCATTGTTTTATATAGTTAAATAATCACACAATGAGTTAATGTAACATCATCCACTTCAGTAAGGTGGCTCCAAACCAGGCTCTTGAACGATGCTGTCATGATTAATTTAAATATTTTAACTACAAAATTGATATTTAGATGGTCCATAATAATTGCTTCCCACATCGTGGAATCCACTGATCATGGATTATCTAATGTCCTATTTTAATAATCAAATAACAACATAATCAGATGATGAAATGGTCTGCCATACTCGACACAATTGACTCTGACTGACTCCTACATGATTGTGGGAAACTCCCAGGTTCATCCCTAATTTAATTGGAGAGCAAAGTCGTAAAATGTTTAAATGCTGAAATGTCATTGTGTATGCAGGGTTTTTAGAAGATCCTACATATTCTTCTTGGACGGCTGCCTCAAAAGAGATGGACTGCAATCCAATAATCCCTAAGTCTACTCTTACAAATGGATTATCACCATCCTGAAGGAACTTAATAATGACAAACTCACATTTTGATAAATAATTGTGAGTCTTATTATCTTAGTTTCCATAGTATTAATTCTTAGGATTGAGAGAATTCATAAACAGAAGAAAATGAATGTTCTCTGACAATTAGGTAATCTAGAATTTGGTGACCAGTAAAAGCTGTAGCCAAACTTCCAGAGGTGTGGTTATGACTTGGTTAGGGGAAACAAATGCTGTCATTGAACGTTTTAGGAGATAGTTATCTTGGGAGAATGTAATGTCCCATGACAACACTTTCCCGAAGCTGCTCTCTGGTCCTTGGCCCATAATACCAGGATACAGAATGCAAGCAGGGTTGCCAGGCAACATTTATGATCCAACATTCTGTCACATTTTCTAGTGCCCCTCCCACATGCTAAAAGGAGCATACCTAAAGAAGAACTAACCTTACAGCCTCACTGAGTTTCTCACAAAAACAAAGCAGGGCTCTTTATTTGGGTTCTACATATTTACCCGTCTCTCAAGCTACAACATGCCTATAGTGACATAAGCATGAAAACGAAAGCATCATAATGTCATTCAAATACAATGATGAGTATTTTAAACCATTTTCCAATGCTTCAATTTTCTATTTCCTCGAATGGATACAATACAATTAATCGCCTCTACCATAAACCTTTTCTCTTTTTTGAAAATAAAATAATCCCTCTTCATTCTTTGCCCTTTAGAGGAGCTGATCCCATGGTTTCTCGGCATTGTTTAGATTTGCATTGGTCCAGAACAGCCAGGGCACAAAATTAACTCCCAATTTGGATACTCCCTTAGCCTAGAGACAGACTGTCCCTATTGTACAATTTATGTCTGATGTGTTCTCAATAGTTTGTTCTGGTAGATTGCCTGTTTATTGGGATTCTTTTCACATAGCTATATGCTACTTAAAGGGTCAAGAAATGGTGCTTGTTAACGTCCTATTCAGTTTTCTTCTACATGGATTAGGTGAATGCTTTCTAATGACCATGTCATGAAATAAGTGTGCAAGGCTCCAGATTTATATAAGTATATTTTCAAAGAAGTTTGTATTTACAGTGAGTGTATTAGACTTATTTGTCACACATGTATGGTTTATTGTAGGATGCAGTGACCTATGATGATGTGTATATCCACTTCACTCCGGAAGAATGGGCTTTGCTAAATCCTTCTCAGAAATGTCTCTACACAGATGTGATGCTGGACACCTACAGGAACCTCACTACTATAGGTGAGACCGTATTTTCCTTCATATTTTAAAATAAGAGACCCAATGTTTCTTGGTTATGGATACTATTCTGTAACTTTAATTGAGAAAAGGGAAATTTTGGTGAATGAGGCATGGTTCAAAGTGTCATTGAAGTTATTAACAGAAATTTTGTACAATTTACAATAACACATCATATATATTCTGTTATTTCAGGCTACATTTGGGATGACCATAATATGGAAGATCATTGGCAAATTTCTAGAAGTCATAGAAGGTAAATTTTCACATGTACATTTATGAAAATTTTTCTCTAAAGATATTTTAATGTATTCTGGAAATTTTATTGAAGAGACACACATAAAAAAATTTAAACAGTGAAAATAATTGCAGCTTAAAGTATAGTGATGGTTCTTATTTTCTGCCCAAACCATGTACATTAGTGAAAGGTAGCTCTACTGTGTTTACAAGGCATTCATGTAAAAAAAGAAGGAAACAATTCCTTAACAGATTCACCCTAGAATTTTAGCGCCTGGAGATCTATGCTGTAGTTATGCCCGTCTATTGAGTTTCATACTATTCATAAGTATATATACAAGACCTACTAAGAAAATAGTCTCTAGTAAAGCAGGCATTACTTATATATTTGTGACTTTTCTATGTATATCGAAAGGGTCATTTTATGAGTATCAAGAAGGTTGTTGTGGAGAAACCTTAATCCCTACAACACATGTCTGTGAGGAAAATAAAGTCAAAGTGTGTGAATGCAATGTGGAAATCTTTTTATTGATATTGTTACTTTAATAAGTATATCATATGTTGAGTCAGGTAGTTGTGGCCCATGGCTTTAATTTCAGTATTCATGATGAAGAGGAAGGTGGATCCCTAAATTTTGTGATCAGCCTGGTCTACAAAGTGAGGTCCAGGCTATCCAGGTCTACACAGAGACATTATGTATGAGAAAACATATTAAAAAAAGAATGTATGTTACGGTAAATATGAGCCATGTGAATTTAGAATATGGAAAGAAGCAACGTACATCTCTCTCTTAGGACATTGAGAAGAAATGAAAGATATTCAGTAGTCCCCACTTTGGGAATATATGTTGAGTGTGAAAAGAGTTTGAAATTTATCAGTATTCCAACATCATCTGAAAAATATCAACAAAAACACTGCAATAAATCCATATGAATGTGTGAATGTTTCCATTTGTACTGGTATATTTGGCCAGTGTATTATGTTTATACAATGGAAACATTAATAAATGCAATAAATATGGCAAAAGTCTGCGATGGTGCAATTATTTTCAATTATGTGAGAAATCTCATGTAAACATATGCAGTAAATGTGGGCCATGAAATAAAGGCTCATACTCTGAATCACAGGTATCTTCATTGAAAGCAAGACAATACCTCACAAGGGAAGCATTATGAAAAAAAAAAAAAAAATTATTAAAAAAAAAGAAAATATAAGGTAATTTAAATAAACAAAAATAAATTAAATAAAATTTAAAAAAAAAAAAATATATAATAAAAAAAAAAAAAATTAAATTATATAATAGTATTTTTTTTTTTTCTACACACAAACTTTTTTTTAAAAAAATTAAAAAATTTTTAATTATGAGGAAACCTGCTTCTTCCTAAACCTTTTTTTTTAAAAAAAAAAAACCTTATTTAAATTATTTGTGTTTTCTAAGCCCAATTCTTCATGCTTGCTTTCTTTTACATGAACCAATTCATGTTGTAGGGAAATTGTGAAGACATTAAGACCCTCAACACATGGATTACAGGAATGAGAGCTCATTAGAGAACCTATTCGCATATGGAAATTTTAATTATGTGATATCAGTGTGTCAGTTTGTGATTGTTCACATGTGTAAGTTGTTTCCCAATAAAATACCTAATTTACCATTTGTCTTGTGAAGAAAAAACTTAACACTCCACGTCCACAAGAAACAGTTTTATTTATTAATTTTAAAACAAGTATGTTGTCTAATGTGCTCATAAAATTTTTTAAATGAGTTGGATTTTCTGTTTCATGATATCAAGGTGATAAAAAAAGGATTTCAAATAGGCACAGAGTGAGAGATTCAGTCTAACAAAATTATGACAAATTCATTGCCATGACTTATGTCAGTTTTCTGAAAACATACTGTACATCCCCTTACCTGAATACTTAAGGGTCTAAACTTCCTGAGAAGTGCTTACTTGAATTATAAATTTTCTTTTAGTTCTTGTATTGATCCCATGGCTGGTCTGGAACACCTGCCTATAAGGTAGACTAATTTACTGTCTTATTATCTGAGATACCTGGGATTGCTGGATCTTGATTACAGATACCCAACTACCCAATTTTAAACTGAACTTGTAGTAAAAGGATGACACTTGCAATATACATGGCAAGGTTAGAGTTGAATTATTTTTTTCAACATGTTAAAGGATTTCCCTGTTTATAAGTGATTATGTATCTTACATATGCTTTTGTTGCTGTGTAAATGTGCCCTTGAACCTTTTTTTTCAGTCTGCAAATACTCCCCAAATTTAAATATCTTTATCTTTTCAAAATATTTAGTTTTCAGCTTGATTAACTCTGCAGTCTAAGTACAGGTATCAAAGATAATAAGATTTTGACTTATTCTGTTTTGGTTTGAAATTTTTGTGCCTGTCTGTGGATGCTTTCCCCCTGTACACAAGATTTCATGTAGTGAACACTGATCTTGAGCTCTCTATTAGCATAAGAGGACCTTGCAGGCGTGATTCTTCTGCCTCTACCTCTACATCCTAAGTGCTGGGTTGCAAGTGTGTGTCAGTGTGCCTCTAATGTATTTTGGTTTTTTATTTTAGTTTTTTTTGAGACAGAGTCTTTCTATGTTGCTGACACTGGCCTCAAACACTGGCTGTCTCCCCACATTAGCTTTCTGAGTCCTGGAGTTACAAGAAGTTCAAACTGGATCTACCGGACCCCACAGATGAACAAGTATTTAAACTAGGCATCACAGAGGAAGTGTGGCAGTGACCTCCAGTCTAGACAAAGATGCTTAACACTTTCTCTCTGGAGCTTTACTCAAGGTACTTAAGCAGCTAGGCATTGATGCCACTCACCACTTGGGAGGTAGAGGCAGTTGGATTTCTGTCAGTTTGAGGCCGGCCTGGTCTACATAGGAATTTCTGGACAGGTTCCAAAGCCAAAGAGAAACCCTATATCAAAAACCTAAAACAACACAAAATAAAACAAAAACAAAGAAACAAAAAAATAAAAGAAGAGAGAGAGAGAGAATTTAGCCAAGCAATGATATTTCAAGCCTTTAAACTCAGCACTCTGGATACAAAAGTGGGTGTTTCTCTGAGTTGAAGAACATCAAGGGCTACAAAAAGAAACCCTGTGTGTGTGTGTGTGTGTGCATATGGGAATTGGGGGGTAGTGAGTGGAGAGTGAACTAGCAAAAGGAAAGAAGTAGGAGAGTAAAGAACATTGGACTAGGAAGATTTGGTCAGGGGAGGAATAGACATAAGAAGAGAAGTGAAGAGAAGAGAAAAGAAGAAAAGAGGATAGCTAGGAGAGGAGAAGAGAGATAAAGACTATAAAAATGGGAGCCATTATTGGATAGAAGAGGAAACTGAACCTAGAGAAATGTCCAGAGACCTACAAGACTGACCCCAAGAAACAATTTGTGCAACAGTGTAAAGGCTACCATAAATTCCCTTCCCTGACAATGAGATCAAGGACTAACTTATCCACCATCATGGAGCCCTCATCTAGTAGCTGATGGAAACAGAAGCATACATGCACAACTAAACACTGAGCCGAACTGGAATCCAGATGCAGAGAGGGAGGACAAGACCACACTGCAGAAACACATAGACAGAGCTGACCTGAACAAGGAGGAGCTAATGGGTCTCCAGACTTATAGCTGGGAATCCAACATGGGACTGACACAGACCCCTGAACATGGATCTAAGCTAAACGTCCTGTGCAGTCCAAGGGACTTCAGGCAGTGAAACCAAGAAACATCCCTGCTGCAAAAATTACTTTGGGGGAATATCCCCATGGAGGTATAATGCATTAACCTTGAGACAGGAGAGATATTTTAGTCCCTACTTCAAATTATTTGAAGGATTTAGATGACCTCTCCTGGAAGGCATCACCCTATGCGTATAGTGTCCGTAGGATGGGAGGGGAGAGTTGTCATGGGCTCGGGAAGTTGAGAGAGAGGGGAAGAAGGAGGGTGGGGGTAAGGTGGAATGAACTGGTTTGATATGTATAATAATTTTTTTTAAAAAATTAAAAACATTAAAAAGAAACCAATGTAATTTTCAAAAAAATAAAGTTAGCATATTTTAATAATCTAAAATTTTTTACCTCTATTGACTTTGAAATATCACACTTCCAAAGATAGAACATCATTTCCAGCACAAGTTCTAATAGATCTTAATAATAAAAACTCACAGTAACCTATCAGGGAGGGGAGTGTGAAAACTGAAGGATCACAGATTCAGAGCATCTGGCTACTAGAGTTCTTTCTCTACCTATTCTCAGACAAGCCATGTGCTCCTGTCCTCACACTGCCTCCTCAGATTGACTGCTGTCTCTTCGATCCCTCAGACCAATTGCTCAAACAAAATCATCTCACTGCATGCTCTTCTGTCACCTCTACCTTATCTTCCTCTCTCTGTCCATCCATGTCACTCCTATCTCCAAATCCCTACTGCTGGGATTAAAGGCCTGATTCCCAAGTCCTGGGACCACCTTAGTGTGAGCTGTTTTTCTTTTAGACAGACTTAGTATGTGTCTAACTAGTGACATAGTGTGTGTGTGTGTGTCTAACTACTGATTTAATGTGTGTGGATAACCAGAGACCTTGTGTTGGTAGCTAAGTTAGTGACTTAGGTGTGTAGTTGACTAAATACATAGAAATACATAGGAAAATGGCTAACTACTATATCAGTGTGTGTGTGGCTGACTATTTTCTTGGTGTTTGTGGCTAGCTAGTGAATTAGATGTGTGGCTGACTAGTGACTTAGTATGGGTGGGTAAGTAGTGATATATTGTGTGTAGCTAACTAGAGACATAGTGACTGTGGCTAACTAGTAACCTAGCTTTGTGGCTAACTAGTGACTTAGTTAATTACTGCTTAGGCATGTAGCTAAATAGTAACTTAGGTGTGTAATTAACTACTGTCTTAGTGTGTGTGGCTAACTACTGTTTTATTTGTGTTATGGACTTGTGGCTTAGTTTTTGTGGCTAACTAGTGACTTAGGTATGGGGCTGACTATTGATTTAGGTGTTTTTCTAACTAGTGACTTCATGTGTGTGGCTAAATAGTGAGTTAAGTATGTGGGTACTAGTGAGCTAATATGTGTGGCTAACTAGTGGGTTAGTTTGTGGCTAACTAGTGACTTACACTTAACTACATGTGTAGCTAAATAGTGACTGTGCTTAGTAATCTGTTAGGAACTAGCAGCCATTTGCCCCCCCCCACCCTGATGATGGGCGGGACCCTCATTACCATGCCATCGCTATATCAGCTTTACCTGAGGGCTCAAGCTTCACATGGCTGCCAGAGGACTCAGTTACACATGTGCAAGCCTCCCCTTTTAAAGCAAGTGCCCCACCCACCCCCCTCTCTCTCTCTCCTGCTTTCAGTTGGCCACCAGCCACCCCCTCTTTCTCTCCCTTCTCTCAACAAACTTGATGTGGGCGCTGAGTCTCGTGTTTGTGTTTCTTAGGCATTAGCTGCACAGCAAAAAACAACATTGGTGCCGAAACCCAGGCAGGCTCTCCTTGAGGGTCACTGGCAGCTTTTTCCTGGTGGGCGGCCAGCCAGAGACACTCGGGATAATGTTTCCGATACCAGTAGTCTACCTCCATTCCCCCCACCCCCGTTCACTGGAAATACCACCCCACACAGGATTCAATTAGGTAAGGTATCCTTTTAAATTGAAACCCATTTCCTTAAGATCTGGTGCATTCCTCACTGGTGGAAGACATACTGCCTCAGGCGGGATATCTGCTCTTCTCTAGGATTGCTGAGTCCTTCTGGCCATTGTTGGCCCTGGCAAAGTTTTGGGCTGATGATCTATGAATAACACTCTGCCCTTCTCTATTATCAAGTGGCCACACTCTTAGGCTGAAGAGTTCCAAGACTGCATGGTCACTTTCCTCTCTACACATGGGGAATAAACCGACTAAGGAAATATACCCCGCCACTCCACTGGGATGCCTGATAGAAAATTTAAAACCCTTTCACTTAATGCCACTTGTTAAGGCAACCAGACTTATTTACCTTTGTACTGAAAAGTGGCCTAGATATCCCCTAGAAAATTCAAATTGGCCGCGTAATGGCTCTCTAGGTCCAGATATTTTTCAGGATCTTTCTAATTACTGCCAGCGAACAGGTAGATGGAAGGAATTTTTTCTATCTCTCTGCTAAACCATCTCTTAGCCTCAACTTGGTTCTGTTCTCTTCCCCGCCACACTAAAACTCTCCTGTCCGCTGTAGCTGCAGCTTGTCTCAGGGCAGTAGGCTGGGCTGAGGCAGCATTTACTCAAGACAAAATTGAATCTCAAAATGTTATCATTTCTGCCAGCTGTTGAAGGTATAGTACAGAAGACAGCAAGGCCATTGTTTGGAGAGCAACAGAATGCAACCAATGCCTCCTGCATCAACATAAGGGATTGTCTCATAAACATTCTTCTAACAGGATGCAAATGCATCTGTTGTAGCATTAATGTGCCTTCCCAGGGAGAAAGCACTTCGCTCACAGAGGAGATCCATAAAGACAAATATTTCTAACATAACATGTATCTATCTCTGGAAAATACTCAGAGAGGAGCCAGCCTAGACATAGTTTGCTTTTCATATATGCTATCCTTCTTAAATGGCTTTTGGTTCAAGCTCCATTGTACACAGTGAACTGAAGTAGAGATGGGAGACAGCATGTCTAGCTACTTAGGGAGATGGGAGGATTACACAGAAAATGTTTTCCCAGTACTGTTCCTAAAGGCCACCAGATACCTTAAACTGAAGGACCTGTTCCACATATAGGATACTGACATGAAGGTGATGGGGAAAGAGATATTTAGGAAACGTAGAAGGTAGAAAAGGTTTTTTTTTTTTTAAAAAAAAAAAAAAAAAAAAAAGCTGGGATAGGGAAATGTGTCCCATGAAAAGTTTCTTAAGGAGAATAGACTCTTGTATACTATTTCCACAGAGGAAATGGAAGGAAAGGGGACACTTATGTGAAGACAGTAGAAACCCATTCAATGGGACAAACTCAGGAGAACACCACTAAAACAATGCAGTGCTAGGGAATATAGGATATCTCATGATCATTCCTGACTAAGCCCACAGTGGCCATGGGACTGAGAACCACAGCTCTATATAGTTTATATCTACATA
Source organism: Phodopus roborovskii (assembly GCF_943737965.1). NCBI lineage: Eukaryota > Metazoa > Chordata > Mammalia > Rodentia > Cricetidae > Phodopus > Phodopus roborovskii. The sequence continues at coordinate 54,933 of NW_026127067.1, read as the reverse complement.
TAAGAAGGAACCTGTCCACAAAGGCTTTGTTCCATACAATTACCAGCTCTCCCATGAAAATACCTGGTTTTTGACGAGGTTCTGTGTTTTATTGTCAATACACAAGGCACTTATGAAAATATTTCAAGGCCTAGGCCCCTGGTTGTTACTATCTCTTCTAAGAATGTTTCTCATCCCTTCATGAGGACCTAAATAAAAGCTTTGCTTTATCAGGCCACTCATATATCATTGGTTTACTTTTTAAAATCTGGTGTCCTATTGCCACAGTGGTAGAACTATGCTTTTCTGAAGAAGAAAACTGCAACTATATGATATAATACAATTTAAGGTTGCTTATGACACTGTAATATCTCTCTGAGCAGCTTGTTATGGGGCAGGTCTATGATAAGGGTACGGGACTTTTGCAAAACAGGAGTAGCTTCTGTGTAATGGTTTGGAGTCAAATGTCTGGAAAATCATGAAGAACAAATGTGTATCTAGGATTCAAAATTCTAACAGGACTGGTCAGCATACACTTCTCTTTGTGTTTTTGAGAGGCAGTACTACCTCAGTTAAATTCTACTTTATGAGATATAATATCTCAAAAGAATTTGTAAATCGTTTGTGTTACAAATGCTACTCTTGTAGATCACTGCTCAATAGTGAAGTGCTACCCTTATATGAGATGTCTTTTACAACCTGCAGAAAATTAACAATACATGGATCTTACACATAAAATTAAAATGCAAACGGCTGAACTTATAAAAGGTACTTAACTAAAAGGCCTCTGGAAGTTTGTTGCCTTGCTTTCAGTGGGTGCACCTGAAGTATGTAGAAGTTGACTTAAAAACTGTTTCCATAGACACCTCCCTGCTCATAGTACTCAAAGCAGATACAGCCCACAGAATCGTTATTTGGTGTACTTCCTCTAGCTTCTGGGAATTTCAAGGACTACAAGAGAACTCAGCAGACAGGTTGTCTACTTGCAGCTTCCCACCCAGATCCAGGGAATATCCACCACACTGGATCCATCACCTCACTATCTCCCACTACCGATCTGAGGGCGGCAGCCCCTCACTCACCATGCTGTGGTTTTCCAGTGTGCTCTTCCTCAAAGCCCATCACTCAAAACCACTGGCTGCAGTTTCTGTTCAAATCCAGAACAGAAGGGCCCTGTATTTCTTTTGAAAGGCAGGTCACAAAGGGGCCTGATTAGCTATTAAGGCTTGAGTGGTAAAAGCACCTCCCAGGTGGTTGCAGAGTGCTTAAGGACAAATTGCAATGGTTACTGATTGCCTTCTAGCACTAAGACTTTTCTACATCAGCAGTGAGGTGCATTTCTATAGCAATTGTCCTATAGCTGACCCGTGCTATCATTCTGTAGTACACAGGCATTTACCTTTCTTCCTCCTAGACACAGTGTTGCTAGCTAAATATACTTACTTAAATGGATTGAGTGATTCTTGGTGAAAAAGTTGCAAGGGAGCTCCAAATATTCGTTAACTACCACAAAGAGATTTAGGAATGCAAAATGTGTTATTTGTTATTTGGTTAAACACTGAGTTTAGTTGAACTAAATTTGCTTTTTACCTGCTTGTCACAGGAACTTCAGATAATCAGGAAAGAAAAGCAGGGGCCACATCTCAAAAAAAGATAAATGATCTTTATCGTGGCAGAATGCCGGATGATGGCTCCACGAATGCAGAATTTTATCCCTGAAATTCAGAGCAAACACTTGGCAAAGGCATCATAATGAGAAAAGTAGTCTTCATGGAAAATTGAATATTTACAGAGGAATACATCTTCAGTAAGCATATAAAAAAATAAAACAAAACAAAAACCAACTGCATTAATCAAGGTTCTCTGCATATAAAGGAATGTAGGATGAATCTCTCCATATATGTAGAAAGTGGATTTATTACGATGTCTCACAAGCTGTGATGTATTTAGTCCAACAATGGTTGCCTACCAATGGGAATCTGAAGAGTACAGCAGTTTTTTAATTTATCAGGATGGATGTGTCAGCTGGTCATTATACATCAAAATTCCAAAAAAGTAGGCTCTAATGGTAGTAAAGGAAGAAACTTGGTACCCAGAGCTAGGGTAAGCAGCCAAAGAGGGAAAGCGTCCTCCTTCAATACCATTTATACATGTAGGCTACCACCAGAAGGTTGATCTGATTTTTCCTTTATGTGATTTTGTTTTGTTTTGTTTTTTTGTTTTCAAAACAGGGTTTATCTGTGCAGAACTTAAACTCATTCTGTGGATTTGGCTGGCCTCAACCTAAGCAAAATCAGGCAGCCTCCTGTGTCCTGGAATTAAACATTTGCACTGCCACCAACCAGTTAAAGGTAGATCTCATCATCTGTTTGCATACAAGGCTTCTGTATGGCATTGGCATTCCTGGAATATATTCTGCCAGTCTGAAGTTTCTCAGCCCCTAAATGGGAATCCTTTCCAAATTGTCATGAGTTCAAAGTGTTCCAATAACTCCTATTATCCTTAAGATATTACCTTTCCTGCTACAGGTCACCTGTGACTTGATGATGAATGGCACCTACCTAAATAGCAATGATTTGGGAGTAGAGAGGTTAACCACCCTGAAGGAATAAGTGCAGCAATGGGGTGCCTGAAGGAACATAGTATGTGCAATTATGGAGTGCCTTTACCATTATTGGAAGCAATTTCTGTTTTTCCTTTATACATTTTAATAAAAGTCCCCTTCCATTGCTGCACCTTTGTTTGACTACTTCAGTTTTGTATATGAATAAAATGGAGCTTTCAGTATTGACTGAATCTGCCTGCTTGACATTATATTATGTCTCTGTCTTCCTTCCATGAATGATAGCTAGTCTTTCACTTGTCCACATTCAGGGACTGAGAAATGGACATGTGCCTGAGCTGCTGTTTCTGATTACAGTTCTACAAACTCCTTGATATTTGTGTGGAGTTCATAAGATAACTTTGTGGTGTCCACTTTTGGTCTACCACCACGGCAACTATAGACTCATAAAATTCTCATTTTCCAGGGAGTCACATTGTAGAAATAGTACTGATTCTTTCAAATGAAAATGTCTCTATGAAAGAAACATTGACTTCTTATATGACCACCTTATAGTATATGGTAGTGCTTTAGAGATGGGAAAATTCCATATTTAGCTTTCTTATTTGGTTTTGCATATATTTGCATTCTAAGCCTATTATGAACCTTGATGTAGATTATTTACTGTTTTCTATTTTGTTTTCATAAGTGTTCAAACTGAATATATATGCTTTAAATTTTCATTAATTTTACTTTTGTATTTTTTCTCTTCTTTTTAAGAATAGAATTAATGTGACATCCTGTCTTATATAGAACTCATATTATAGATTAGTCTGTCCTAGGACATGAGAGATATCTGTCCACCTTGAATCCGGAGTGCTGGCATTGTAGTTTTGCTTGTCAACAGAAGTTAGTTCATTAGCTTGGCTCACTTATGATGAATGACTGAGCCTGGTTGTTAGTGTAGTCAGACAACAGGCTCTGGTACTAAACTCCAGTAACAGAAGATGGTGCCCATCAAATGCAGGTTTTCTGCCTCAAAGTCCATTGTCCTCCAAATATGGGAAATATTATTTTCCCTTATCATTTACTCTTGTAAAACTCAACAAATGTCTTGGAAGGGTTCTGTCTATTACTAGTAATGGAGACAGCCAGGTTCACAGATGTAAGATGTTTTCTATACAGTTAAGTGTAATTCTTCATGTTATTCATCACATCTAATGTCTCACTAAGTAAACTTGAAGCTATGAAGCCAAGCATGGTGGCAGAAGCCTTTAGTAATGGTTCTTAGAGAGAGGATGTAGGAATTTCAGGATTTCCTAGTCACCAAAGATGAAACTGGTCCCTGGGGTATTGTGTTCATACCACAGTCAAAGTTAGTCTGTGACTGCTTCAGGACAATGTCCATAAACTTGCCCAAAGCTCTTGATCTTCAGGGCCATGGCACCAGCAAATGTTAGCTAATATATTGACCCCACCTTATTACATATTCTTACTTTTAAAGAATTCCATTAAAATAGAATCAAAGTTATTTTACCATATCTCTGTTTCTTATCCAGCTCATGTCTGTACCAACCCCAAAGTCATTTGGGGCAGGGAAAAGGCCCAACCCCTTGTGTCTATGCTGAGTATCTATCCACGGGGAATGGTCTCCTGAAGCCTTTCATACAGCAGGGATACATCCTTATTCCACTGCCAGAGGTCCCTTACACTTACTAGGCCTTCTAAATGAGATGCACTTTTAGGGGTTTTAGGTCAGTCATATTATGGATTCCCAACTGTCAGACTGGGGTGCATGACCTCTGCATTGTTTTGCTTAGGTGATTATGTGGGTATCTCGAACCTGGTCTTGAACCCTGTACTTATCAATCCTCTGTCTCTGCAACTGGATTCCAGGAGTTCCACTTAATTGCTTAGCTGTGGGTGTCTGCTTCTGTTTCTTTCAACTACTGGACGAAGGCTCTAGAATATCCTATAAGGTAGATATCCATCTCATTATATGGAAGGACATTTAAGGTAGTCTCTCCACTATTGCTTATATTTTTATTTGGGGTGATCCTTGTAGATCTCTGGACATTTTCCTAGTGCCAGATTTCTCTTACCACCTATTATATCCCCATCTTGTATGGTATTTCTTTTGTTGCTCTCCTCTATTCTTTCCAAAATTCAGTCTTCTTGATGCTTCTTTTTCTCCTTCCCATTCTCTTCTCCCCTTCTCTTTCTCCTAACTCTCCCTTCCCTCACCCGATGCTCCCAATTTTCTCAGGAGACTTTGTCCCTTTCCACTACTATGGGGAACAATGGCAGGCCTTTCAAGGGTGAAGTCTGAACTGAGGTGAATCCAGGGGAGTGCACCCCTTGACACCCTGAATGTAGGGCTTGGAACAGTGCTACCAAACACTGCCAGTACTCGAACATCCTCTCTCCAACTGCAGCTCAATATTAAGGCTGAAGCTTTGCACAACCTGCTTTGTCCATCTCTCAAGGAACAGTTGCCAATGGTCTACAGGATGGTGGCTAAGGGAAACCTTGTAAACCACACCTCCAGCTAAAAGCGATCCCACTAACTCCTGAATCCTTCCTCTCCATATCATCCCTGGGGAGAAGGAATAAGGAATGCTTAAACCATGATATGCATAACCAGGGAGGCTGGGTTGTTGCATGGGAACCCTCATGGCTTCTGTATCTATACAAAGAGTTTAGAATGTTTGGTAGTCCTGGTCCAAGCCTGCCCTCAAATTCTGTGTCTTTTCTGCTCATTTATTCCAGTAACTCGGGATTTGTTAGCCAATCAGAGTTTCAAGCATAGACACCAGTCATAGGGGAGGTTTCTTCCCAGTCTTATATGAGATGCCTTTGGTACAGAATGTGAAACCAGAAGGTGGAGAAGCTTGGGTTGATGTCTCTCTTGCTCCCATTATCTCTTAACTCCCCCTTTCTCCCTCCTCATGCTGTCTTTCTTTCTCTCTATGTCAGATCTGTCTGTCTCTGTGTCTTTCTCCCTCTCTCTCTTTCTCTCTCTTCGGTTGCAGATTATATCAGAAGGGATTACGTGTTTGACATTTTTCTTGGGTGTAGTGAACTGAGTAAGAACCATGTTCCACAAAAAAAAAAATGATGATTGAAATTAAAGAAAAGTACAATGGCTAAATTCTTCACCAAATTGTATGAATTATTTTGATTTACTCTTCCATGAGCTCTCCCCTGTCACTTCATATCAAGATGATAGAGAGATGATAGAGACAAGTTTAGAGATATGAATGAAAAAAATTAAGCAACGTTTATTGCCAAGAGCTATGTCAGGATTTTGACAAAATTCTATAGTTCCTGCTAGAAGAATAAATCAAAAGGCTAAAATTCTTGGGAACAAGTGTGAGCAAACCCAAATCCATGCACTGGCACTACATAATCAAAATTAAATCAAATCTTTAACCAAACATATTTTAACTTGTGAATACACAATATTGTGAGCACACATTCCTGTAACCCAGGTCCTTAGTGGATAAAGTCTTAACAGATTCCTCCAATATGAAATGCTTTATATAATACAAAGCAAATGTGTAGGATTCGAGAGAAATCAATCTTCCCAACAAGGCCTATAATATTGTTAAAGTCATGAGTGAAAGAGCCTCCATTGCAGGGCCTCTGCTAAAGAGGCATCACATGGAGAGTGCCAGGTCCCAGCAAGAACTGCCTGTCAAAGCAGAAGCATCCAGATATCAGCCCAGGATATGTCTTCCCTGGCCCTGGCCCTGGCCTGGCCCCTGGCCTCTGGCCCCTGGCCCTGAACCCTGGCCCCCTGCCCCCTGGGCCCTGGCCCTGTCCCTGACCGAGAAAACATGGGATCAAGCTCCTATAAAGGTCAGAGCATGAAGAGGTGTATTGTTTCCATTCTACGAATTAGAAAATTAAAGCACAGAAAACAGAATTAAAATACTCATCATTGTACTTGAATGGCACAATGATGATGGTGATGCCCCTGCTGCAGCCATCTTTTCAGCTGTTATCAACATTGTGGCTACTACTGCTACGCCAGGATTGGGCCCATGATCTCATGTCCTGCCACACCGCAACAGAGATTCAGGCGCTTATGATGATGTCATGCCAACAGAATTCATCAGGCAAGACAGTATCATTATCTGACGATTAACCTAAGGTATTTCAAAAGTGTGTGATGACAGCATCCATTTTCATATCTGGCAAATCTGCCCAGGAACTAATGATACAAAAAAAGGTCAACGGCTTACCTATTTAAAGATGTAATTATTAAATTCTTTCCTTATATAATCTGTGACCCCTGAAGTTTGGTGCCACCTTGCATGACTCAAGTGTGACAGACGGTCTAACGATCTGATTATTTCATTATTCAAATCTGTCTTTTTCTCCTCCAGGAAGAGTGGGGTCTGGATCCACCTTGTTGGTGTTAAATTGTATCTTGTGTCTTCTTTCTTTCTGTCTATCTTTCTTTCTTTCTTCCTTTCTTTATTTAAATCAAGGTTGATATCATTTTGTTTTTCTTTCTAGGGGTGAATTATGAGAAATTATCTGTTTATTCATTCATTTTTTGTTCAAATCTATGATTAATAACTCAATGTCTCTTCAGTATTGAGCAATCATTTAGGCTTCATGCATAAAACATCATACACTTCTTTAATGTTTATTCATTTAATTATGAAAATCTGTCATTATGTATTCAGTGATCACTGGAGTTTTGAGCCTCCTTAGTGGTGACCATTGTACCAGACGATCATATCATCTAATACTACACTTACTTCTTTAATTGTTAATCTAGGAAATTAAGTGATAATTCATCATTTAATTTACGTATTTAAAATACAGGTAATGTTATGGACCATGAGTCCCTTTTTGAGTCAGAATTTGGGAGTTGATGACGTAATATCACCTCATTACTTCATCATTTAGCTATGAAAATAGATCTTTACATCAGCGATAGGTTTAGGACTTAGGTGCCATCTCATCAGTGTTAATATAAAAGGCCCACTAATTAATTATCAATTTAATTTTTTAAATTCCTCATTATTCCAGAAAGAGATCAGTCTGACTACTCCATGTGAGATTTAAGTATGCACCACCACCATGATATTATTCAATCATTTTTCATTATATATTCATTATTTAAATCGATGAAGATTTTGTTCTTCTTGACTGGAGTCAGGCCATTCCTCCATGGGAGTTAATCACGTGGCATTATTTAATTATCTAAGTACTACTTCCTTGGCAATCACTGCAGTTGGGTTCCATCTTATGAAAGTTAAGTATGGAGGACTATCCAATTATTAACTCATTTGATTACATAAGTAATGATGGTGTCATCCTTCATTTGGCTTCTGTGGGATTGACACAGCAGATCAGTACGAGAAGCAGTGCCCACAGAATGGGGGACACTGCCTTATACAGTGATTACTGATTACGTAATAGTAGATTTTTAACATTTTAATGATTACACGAAACAGTTTCTGAGATGTTGCAACAGAACTGACCCATGAAGGACACAGTGACCACCGATTTTAAAAATGGAATAACTGAATAATCTCATGATCAGGGAATCTCATCTAATGAACTATGTCGGGCTGATAACATGACACACCACCAACAATAAATCACTCTAAATAACCATATTAGAAAGCGGGGTACAGGACTTAATAGAGAACAGTCAATTGAGGAATCCAAAATGACTAAAAGAAACACAAGACACTGCTCAAAATCCTTAATCATCAGCCTAATTCAAATCTAAACAACTCTGAGAAACCATGGGATCAATCTCCTCTAAAGATAAGAGGATGAATAGGAGTTTATTTTATTTTAAATAAAGGGAAAAGGATTATGGTAGAGGCGATTAATTGTATTGTTTCCGTTCTAGATATTACAAAACTGAAGCATAGAAAACAGGTTTAAAATACTCATCATTGTATGTGAATGGCACAAAGATGCTTTTGTTTTCATGCTTATGTCACTATAGGCAAGTTGTAGCTTGAGAGACTGGTAAATATGTAGAACTCAAAAGAAAGAGCCCTGCTTTGTTTCTGTGAGAAACTCAGTGAGGCTGTAGGGTTAGTTCATCGGTGGGTATGCTACTTTTAGCATGGGAGAGGGGCACCAGAATGTGACAGAATGTTGGTTCATAAATGTTGCCTGGAAACCCTGCTTGCATTCTGTATCCTGGTATCATGGGCCAAGGACCAGAGAAAGTATTCGAGAAAGTGTTATCATGGGACATTACAGTCTCCCAAGATAACTATCTCCTAAAACTTTTCATGACAGCATTTGATTCGCCTAAACAAGTCATAGCCACACCTCTGGAAGTGTGCCTACAGTTTTACTGAATACAAAATTCAAGATTACCTAATCATCAGAAAACATAGTCTGTGGAGAAACAGTTCAAAGTCTTCTGTTTAGGAATACTCTCTCTCCTAAGAAGTCAAACTATGGACCAAAAGATTATAAGACTCACAATTATTCAACAAAAGGTGAGTTTGCCATTGGTGACTACATTCAGGAAGGTGATAATCCATTTGATAGAGTAGACTTAGTGATTATTGGATTTCAGTCCATCTCTTTAGAGGCAGCAATCCAACATTAAATATGTGATATCTTCTAAAAAACATGCATACAAAACGACAGTTCAGCATATAAACATGTTACGACTCTGCTCTGTGATTAAATAAGGGATGAACCTGGGAGTTTCCCACAATCATGTGGGAGTCAACAGAGAGTCAATTGTGTGGAGTATAGGAGACCATTACATCCTCTGATTGTGTTGTTATTTGATTATTAAAATAGGACATTAGATAATCCATGATCAGTGGATTGTGGTGAAGCGATGTGGGGAGGCAATTATATTAGACCATCTTAATATCAATTATGTAGTTAAAATATTTAAATTAATCACGTACAGCATCGTTCATGAGCCTGGTTTGGAGCCACCTTATGGAAGTGGATGATGTTACATGAACTCATTATTTGATTATTTAACTATATAAAACAATGATTATATCGTCCATGACACCTGGAATCTGGTGCCACACATCATCTAATTACATAATTAATGAATTTAAATTGACAATCTGTGTTTATCCCCAAGATAATGTAAATATTTGTATAGTTATGTAAACAACAATCGTCCATTCCATGAAGAGACCTGTAAAGCTCCCTCTTTTGAAGATAATGTGCAGTATCTTCACATTGTATGATTCATTGAATCAATTGATGATGATGACATCCTTCATGACTGGAGTCTGCCCATGCTTCCCTGCTAGTAGAATTCTGCATCCCCTATTTATTTTGACAGTAAGCTATTAGTGACTTATTTAATTTTTTAAATTATGTAAACGACAGACAGTGCCATCACCGATTACGGTTAGGGTGCAAAAATCTGTCAGGGACAAGGTTAGGAATGTTGTAGACATGGGCAGAGCATTTTCGGAATGATCTATGCATCTCCCAGAGTACGAGGGATGCTGGGAGATTAAGTCCAGAAGGTTTCACGGTGCCCTCCGAGAAGTACAAGGATTTCACCAGGCCGGCACAGTGGTCTGGGTTTTGAATATCTGCTCTTCCTCCACATCTTCACATCGGTTGTGATCTACCATGAGAAGAAAGAATGGCACTAGGAGGTCGGCACCATCACCGAGACCTGGCAAAAGGATGACAACTCAGAACACAGAAGTACATCTCTCTCTCAGCTATGGTATTGATGCCTCTGCTGCAGCTACCTGTTCAGCTGTTATCAACATTGTGGCTACTGCTGCTACGCCAGGATTTGGCCCACTATCTCACGTCCTGCCGCACCACAACAGAGTTTCAGGTGCTTGTGATGAGGTCAGGCCAACAGAATTCATCAGGGAAGACAGTATCATTATCTGACGATTAACTGATGGCATTTTAAAAATGCGTGATGACAGCATACAGTTTCATACCTGGCAAGTCTGCCCATGAATTGATGATACAAAAAAAGGTCAACGGCTTACATATTTAAAGATGTAATTATTAAATTTTTCATTATATAATCTGTGATCCCTGAAGATTGGCGCCACCTTGTGTTACTTAAATATGACAGCCCATCTAACTATCTGATTATTTCATTATTCTAATCTGTCTTTTTCTACTCCAGGAAGAGTGGAGTCTGGATCCACCTTGTTAGTGTTAAATTGTATATTGTGAATTCTTTCTTTCTTTCTTTCTTTTTACTTCCTTTCTTTCTTTCTTCCTTTCTTTATTTAAATCAATGTTGATATTTTGTTATCTCTCTAGGCGTGAATTATGAGAAACTATCTCTTTATTCATTTATATTTTGTTCAAATCTATGATTAAGAACTCAATGTCTCTTCAGTATTGAGCAATCATTTAGGCTTCACGCATAAAACACCATCCACTTGTTTACTGTTTATTCATTTAATTATGAAAATCTGTCATTATATATTCAGTGATTACTGGTGTTTTGAGCCTCTTTGGGGAGACCGTTTTACCAACCATCACATCATCTAATACTACACTTACTTCTTTAACTGTTAAACTAGGATAATAAGTAATATTTCTGCATTTAATTTATGTATTGGAGTCAGATTTTGTGAGTTGATGATGTAATGTCATCTCATTACTTCATCATTTAGCTATGTAAATAGATCTTTACATCAGCGATAGGTTTAGGACTTTGGTGCCATCTCTTCAGTGTTAATATACAAGGCCCACTAATTAATTTTCACTGTAACTTTTTAAAAACATCATTATTCCAGTAAGAGTTCAGACTGACTACTCCATGTGCGATTTATGTATGCACCACCATGTCATTATTCAATCATATTTCATTATATATTAATCATTAAAATCGATGAAGATGTTGTTCTTCTTCACTGGAGTCGGGCCAATCCTCCATGGGAGGTAATCACGTGGCATTATTTAATCATCTAAGTACTACTTCCTTGACAATCACTGGAGTTTGGTTCCATCTTTTGAAAGTTAAATATGGAGGACTAACCAATTATTAACTTATTTGATTGCGTAAGTAATGATGGAGTCATCAGTCATTTGGCTGCTGTGGGATTGACACAGCAGGAGATCAGTACCAGAAGCAGTGCCCAGAGAATGGGGGACACTGCCTTATAGAGTGATTACTGATTACACAATAGTAGATTTTTAACAATCGAATGATTACACGATTTAAAAAAAAACGGTACTGTTTCACATCTTCAGTTTCTGAGAGGTTGCAAAAGAACTGACCCATGAAGGACATAGTGACCACCGATTTTAAAAATGGAATAACTGAATAATCTCCTGATCAGGGAATCTCATCCAATGAACTCTGTCGGGCTGATAACATGACACACCATCAACTTAAATAACTCTAACTAACCATATTAGAAAGCGGCGTACAGGACTTAACAGAGAACAATCAATTGAGTTATCCAAATTACTGAAAGAAAGAGAAGACACTGCTCAAAATCCTTAATCATCAGCCTAATGCAAATATAAACAACTCTGAGAAACCATCGGATCAAGCTCCTCTAATTTTATTTTCAATAAAGGGAAAAGGATTATGGTACAGGCGATTAATTGTATTGTTTCTGTTCTAGAAATAAGAAAATTGAAGCATAGAAAACAGGTTTAAAATACTCACCATTGTACTTCAATGGCACAATGATGCCTTCACTTTCATGCTTATGTAACTATAGGCAAGTTGTAGCTTGAGAGACTGGTAAATATGTAGAACTCAATAGAAAGAGCCCTGCTTTGTTTTTGTGAGAAACTCAGTGAGGCTGTAAGGTTAATTCATCGGTGGGTATACACCTTTTAGCATGTGGGAGGGGCACTAGAATGTGACAGAATGTTGGTTCATAAATGTTGCCTGGCAACCCTGCTTGCATTCTGCATCCTGGTGTCATGGGCCAAGGACCAGAGAGCAGCTTCGAGAAAGTGTTATCATGGGACATTACAGCCTCCCAAGATAACTATCTCATAAAACTTTTAATGACAGCATTTGATTCGCCTGAACAAGTCATAGCCACATCTTTGGAAGTGTGCCTACAGCTTTTCCTGTTTACTAAATTCAAGATTACCTATTTTTCAGAGAATGTACTGTGTGGTGAAACAGTTCAAAGTCTTCTGTTTATGAATACTCTCTCTCCTAAGAAGTAAAACTATGGAACAAAAGACAAATAAGACTCACAATTATTCATCAAAAGGTGAGTTTGCCATTGGTGACTTCCTTCAGGAAGGTGATAATCCATTTGTTAGAGTAGACTTATTGATTATTGGATTTCAGTCCATCTCTTTTGAGGCAGCCACCCAACATTAAATATGTGATATCTTCTAAAAACCCTGCATACAAAACGACAGTTCAGCATATAAACATGTTACTACTCTGCTCTGTGATTAAATAAGGGAAGAACCTGGGAGCTACCCACAATCCTGTGGGAGTCAACAGAGTGTCAATTTTGTTGAGTATGGCAGACCATTTCATCCTCTGATTGTGTTGTTATTTGATTATTAAAATAGGACATTAGATAATCCATGATCAGTGGATTGTGGTGACGCGATGTGGGAGTCAATTATTATAGACCATCTTAATATCAATTATGTAGTTAAAATATTTAAACTAATCACGATAGCATCGTTCATGTGCCTGGTTTGGAGTCACATTAGGGAAGTGGATGATGTTATATGAAGTCATTATTTGATTATTTATTTATATAAAACAATGTTTATATCGTCCATGACACCTGAAATCTGGTGCCACAGATCATCTAATTACATAATTAATTTATTTAAATTGACAATCTGTGCTAATCCCCAAGATAATGTAAATATTTGTATAGTTATGTAAAATGCAATCCTCCATTCCATGAAGAGACATGTAAAGCTCCCTCTTGTGGAGATAATGTGCAATATCTTCACATTGTAAGATTCATTGACTCAATTGATGATGATGACATCCTTCATGACTGGAGTCTGGTCATGCTTCCCTGCCAGAGAAAAGCTACATCCCCTATTTGTTGTGACAGTTAGCTATTACAGACTTATTTAATTCTTTAAATTATGTAAATGACAGACAGTGCCATCACCAATTACAGTTAAGTGCAAAAATCTGTCAGGGACAAGGTTAGGAATGTTGTAGACATGGGCATAGCATTTTCTGAATGATCTATGCATCTCCCAAGTACGAGGTATGCTGGGTGATTGAGTCCAGAAGGTTGCACGGTGCCCTCGGAGAAGTATAAGGACTTCACCAAGTTCGGCACAGTGGTCTGGCTGTTGACTACCTGCTCTTCCTCGACAACTTCACATTGGTTGTCATCTACCATGATAAGAAGTAGTGGCACTAGGAGGTCGGCACCATCACCGATATTGATACCCCTGCTGCAGCCATCTTTTCAGCTGTTATCAACATTGTGGCTGCTACTGCTACGCCATGATTTGGCCCACTATCTCACGTCCTGCTGTACCACCACAGAGATTCTGGCGCTTGTGATGAGGTCAGGCCAACAGATTTCATCAAGCAAGACAGTATCATTATCTGACGACTAACTGATGGCATTTTAAAAATGCGTAATGACAGCATATAGTTTCATACCTGGCAAGTCTGCCTAGGAATTGATGATACAAAAAAGATCAACGGCTTACATATTTAAAGCTGTAATTATTAAATTCTTTCATTATATACTCTGTGATCCCTGAAGTTTGGTGCTACCTTCTGTGACTCAAGTGTGACAGCCCATCTAACTATCTGATTATTTCATTATTTCAATTTATGTTTTTCTACTTCAGGAAGAGTGGAGTCTGGATCCACTTTGTTGGTGTTAATTTGTATGTTGTGAATTCTTTCTTTCTTCCTTTCTTCCTTTCTTTCTTCTCACAAGAGGAAGCTTTACAGGTCTCTTCATGGAATTGAGGAATTTTGGTTTACATAACTTTATAAATATTTACATTATTTTTGGTATTAACACAGACTGTCATTTTAAATACTTTAATTATGTAATTAGATGATCGGTGGCACCAGATTCCAGGTGTCATGGATGATATAATCATTGTTTTATATAGTTAAAAATCAAACAATGAGATCATGTAACATCATCCACTTCCCTAAGGTGGATCCAAACCAGGCTCTTGAACCGTGCTGTCATGATTAATTTAAATATTTTTAACTACATAATTGATATTAAGATGGTCTATAATAATTGCCTCCCAGATTGTGTCACCACTATCCACTGATCATGGATTATCTAATGTCCTATTTTAATAATCAAATAACAACATAATCAGAGGATGAAATGGTCTGCCATATTCCACAAAATTGACACTCTGTTGACTCCCACAGGATTGTGTGTAGCTCCCAGGTTCATGCCTTATTTAATCACAGAGCAGAGTAGTAACATGTTTAAATGCTGAACTGTCATTGTGTATGCAGGGTTTTTAGAAGATATCACATATTTAATGTTGGACGGCTGCCTCAAAAGAGATGGACTGAAATCCAGCAATAACTAAGTCATCTCTAACAAATTGATTATCACCTTCCTGAAAGAATTCAACAAGGGCAAACTCACCTTTTGATGAATAATTGTGAGTCTTATTATCTTTTGTTCCATAGTTTTTCTTCTTAGGAGAGAGAGTATTCATAAACAGAAGACTTTGAACAGTTTCTCCACAGACTACATTCAGTGATGATTAGGTCATCTTGAATTTAGTAACCAGTAAAAACTGTAGGCACACTTCCAGAGGTGTGGCTATGACTTGGTTAGGCGAATCAAATGCTGTCATTAAATTTTTAGAGACAGTTATCTTGGGAGACTGTAATGTCCCATGTTATCCCATGCTCGAAGCTTCTCTCTTGTCCTTGGCCCATGATACCAGGATACAGAATGCAAGCAGGGTTGCCAGGCAACATTTATGAACCAACATTCTGTCACATTCTAGTACCCCTCCCACATGAAGGATGTCATCATCATCAATTGAGTCAATGAATCATACAATGTGAAGATATTGCACATTATCTCCACAAGAGGGAGCGTTACAGGTCTCTTCATGGAATGGAGGATTGTTGTTTACATAACTATACAAATATTTACATTATCTTGGGGATTAACACAGATTGTCAACTTAAATACATTAATTATGTAATTAGATGATCTGTGGCACCAGATTCCAGGTGTCAAGGACGATATAATCATTGCTTTGTATAATTAAATAATCAAATAATGAGTTCATGTAACATCATCCACTTCCCTAAGGTGCCTCCAAACCAGGCTCAGGAACGATGCTGTCATGATTAATTTAAATATTTTAACTACATAAATGATATTAAGATGGTCTATGATAATTGCCTCCCACATCGCATAACCACAATCCACTGATTATGGATTATCTAATGTCCTATTTTAATAATCAAATAAGAACATAATCAGAGGATGAAATTGTCTGCCAGTCTCCACACAATTGTCTCTCAGTTGCCTCCCACATGATTGTGGGAAATTCCCAGGTTCATCCCTTATTTAATCACAGAACACATTAGTAAAATGTTTAACTGCTGAACTGTCATTGTGTATGCAGGGTGTTTAGAAGATATCACATATTTAATGTTGGGTGGCTGCCTCAAAGGAGATGGACTGAAATCTAATAAGGATGTCAACAATGTCAAACTCACCTTTTTGATGAATAATCGTGATCCTTATTATCTTTTGTTCCAAGAAGTTTTACTTCTTAGGGAAGAGAGTATTCGTAAACAGAAGACTTTGAACTGTTTCTCCACAGACTATGTTCTCTGATGATTAGGTAATCTTGAATTTGTTAAGCAGTAAAAGCTGTAGGCACACTTCCAGAGGTGTGGCTATGACTTGGTTAGGCGAATCAAATGCTGTCATTAAAAGTTTTCGGAGATAGTTATCTTGGCAGACTGTAATGTCCCATGGTAACACTTTATCGAAGCTGCTCTCTGGTCCTTGGCCCATGATACCAGGATACAGAATGCAAGCAGGGTTTCCAGGCAACATTTATGAACCAACATTCTGTCACATTCTAGTGCCCCTCCCACATGCTAAAAGGAGTATACCCACCGATGAACTAACCCTACAGCCTCACTGAGTTTCTCACAAAAACAAAGCAGGGCTCTTTCTTATGAGTTCTACATTTTTACCAGTCTCTCAAGCTACAACATGCCTATAGTGACATAAGCATGAAAACGAAAGCATCATTGTGCCATTCAAGTACAATGATGAGTATTACAAACCTGTTTTCTATGCTTCAATGTTCTAATTTCTACAATGGAAACAATACAATTAATCGCCTCTACCATAATCCTTTTCTCTTTATTGAAAATAAAATAAACTCCTCTTCATCCTCTTACCATTAGAGGAGCTTGGTCCCATGGTTTCTAGGCATTGTTTAGATTTGCATTAGGCTGATGATTAAGGATTTTGAGCAGTGTCTTATGTTTCTTTCAGTCATTTTGGATTCCTCAATTTACTGTTCTCTATTAAGTCCTGTACCCTGCTTTCTAAGATGGTTATTTAGAGTTATTTATTGTTGGTGGTGTGTCATGTTATCAGCCCGACAGAGTTCATTAGATGAGATTCCTTGAAACTGTTAAAAATCTATTATTACATAATCAGTAAACACTGGATAACACAGTGTCGCTCATTCTGTGGGCACTGCTTAAGGAACCATTCTCGTGCTGTGTCAATCCCAAAGCAGCCAAGTGACGGATGACACCATCATTACTTTTGCAATCAAATAAGTTAATAATTAGATAATCCTGCATACTTAACTTTCATAAGATGGATCCCAACTCCAGTGATTGTCAAGAAAGTAGTACCTACTCAATTAAATAATGCCACATGATCAACTCCCAAGGAGAAAAGGCCAGGCTACTGTCATTAAGAACAACTTCTTCATTGATTAAAATAATTAACATATAATGAAAATGATTGAATATTGACATGGTGGTGCATACTTAAATCCCTCATGGAGTAGTAAGACTGATCTCTTCCTGGAATAGTGATTTATTTAAAAAATTCAGTTGAAAATTACTTAGTTGGCTAATTATATGAACACTGACGAGATGGCACCAAAGTCATAAACCTATCACTGATGTAATGATCTATTTACATAGATAATGATGAAGTAATGAGATGATGTTACTTCATCAACTCCCAAAATCTGACTCCAAAAAGGTCTTATGGTTCAAAACATTACCTGTATTTAAATACATTAATTAAATGATGAATTATTATTTAATTTCCTAGTTTAACAGTTAAATAAGTAAGTGTAGTAGTAGACGATGTGATGATCTGGCACGATGCACCCCCATAATGAGGCTCAAAACTCCTGTGATCACTGAATCCTTAATGACAGATTTTCATATTTAAAAGAATAAACATTAAACAAGTGGATGGTGTTTTATACGTGAATCCTAAGGGATTGCTCAATCCTGAAGAGTCGTTGAGTTCTTAATAATAGATTTGAACAAAAAAAGGATAGAATTAAGACATAATTTCTCATAATTCACCTCTAGAGAGATAATAAAACAATTAACACCATCAAGTAGGATCCAGATTCCACTCTTCCTGGAGTAGAAAAAGACAGATTTTATAAATGAAATAATCAGATAGTTAGATCGTCTATCACTCTTGAGTCACACAAGGTGGCACCAAACTTCAGGGTTCACAGATTATATAATGAAACAATTTAATAATTGCATCTTTAAATATGTAAGTCGTTGAACTTTTTTGTATCATCAAATCCTGGACAGACTTTCCAGATATGAAAAAGTATGCTGTCATCATGTTTTTTTTAAATTCCATTACTTAATCATCAGATGTCGAGTGCTATCGCCTTGGCTGCAAGAATGATGCTCAACAACAGGATTCTTCTGCAGCTATGTTTATTGTGGGGCTCATTACAGCAAGTTGAGGGAAGACCTCGAGGAGGAAAAAGGGCTCTGCTTATATATGCTCAGAGGAGTCGTGTCTATTACTGATAGGTGCAGCCCTCAATGCTTGTAACGGTCACCCCATGACACTGATCACGCATCCGCGCCTTGCTGGCTTATGGACTGGAAACCGGCGCCATCTTTGGGAATGGCACTGGTGGCGCTCTACATCTCCCCCTTTTTTGTTTTATAAATGCAACATGCAAGGGTAGTGGTCTGATATCCAGTAATGAGATGGACATTGTAATGACCCTGAATCCTGGTAGTCAGCCAAGTCAGTGCCATACCCATCCAGCATCTTTTCCCTGGAGGTGGGGCCTTGGACACCAACCCACCTGCAACCAGACTTGCCCTTCTCGGATCTGCTCATGGCCAGAGTCCACCCGGAGTGCAGTGCTAAGCCAAACAACCTGAGCATGAAGAATTTATTACAGTAGGCTAAACTAAAGATGCACCTGTCTGCGTGCAAAGGGGGAAAAACCCGCAGAACCTTAGGGCTGTTTCTGGTAAAAAAAAAAAAAAAAAAAAAAAAAAAAAGTGGACATCCTAACCTGGTGCAATGTCATAGAAGAGTCAGGGTGCAAGGGCTGTCCTATTGGACAACTAATGTCCTTTTTTTAACTTGCTTAGCCACACAGTGGGAGAGAAGCCTATCTCCGTACCAGCTAGGGCTTGAGCGATAACCACTTTGTCATGTGTCTGTTGAGCATGTAGCTTACACAACAACCAGAGCAGGAGTACCACCCCACCATATAACAGCAGGCCAAAACCCATTACACCCGTCCACTCCTTTAAGTGGGAAAAAGCGGTGGAGATCCAGGAGAATGATCCTTCTGATAGAGAAGTGTCCACACAGGTGGAATTAACATGGACAATGGCCTTTCGTAGTTCGTCCACCAGGCTATCAAATTCTCCTGTCCATTCACCTAAAAGATACTGAAAAAGTTGTTTAGAAAGGTTACTCGTGCATCATGATGACTGGGCATGGGTTTAGGAAATGCCGACAATATTCCCCATCTGGGTTCTGCTGATATCCGCGGAGGATTCACAAGGAGTATCATTAACCACAGGAGCCACAGGAGCATCTTCTTGAGGGATGGTTGTCATTCTTCGAGATAATCGCTCTCGTACCCAAATTGGATTTTCTCTGTCCTGTGGAAAAACACAAATATCTCCCCTGGATCTTATTAAGATAGGATCTGGGCCTTTCCATGTACCTGAGAGCACATCTTTCCATTTGACTTGTTCTTTTGGAGGTATGGGCCAGAGGCCATGTCTATCAGCCGCTGAATGACCATTAAAATCCAAGTTTAAAAAATTTAAAGTAAGGAGTGAAAAAGATATGGCAGCTTTTGGTGGAAGAGAGGGGTATTTCCTCTATTCCCCTTTTTTGTTTTATTAGATAAGATTTGAGCGTCCGATTGATGCGTGCCACAATGCCTTGCCCTTGTGGATTATAAGGTAGAACAGTGAGGTGTTTGACACCCATCTGTTGACAAAAATTCTTAAATTTTTCAGAAGTATATGCAGGTCCATTATCTATCTTCAATATTTGAGGCATGCCCCAAGCACTCCAGGCTTCGAGGCAGTGCTGGATGACATGAGAGGCCTTTTCTTCTGTTAGTGGGGAGGCATGGATAATACCTGAGCAGGTATCCACAGAAACATGTAAATATTTCATTTTTCCAAAAGATGACACATGAGTGACATCCATTTGCCATATTTGTAGAGGCTGAAGGCCTTATGGGTTAATGCCCACATGAGGTGCTGGAAGAAATTCATAACAATTTTTGCATTGCAAGACTATTTCCCGTGCTGATGCTCTGGAAATAGAAAAACGCTTGTGCAGGGTTTCTGATGTTACATGAAATAATGAATGGAATTTAGTGGCTGCTTCTATAGGATCTAAAATAGCAAAAGCTGCTGCTCGAGTGGCCAAATCTGCCAGATTATTCCCTTGTGCCATTGGCCCGGGCAGAACTGAATGGGCACGGATGTGGGTAATGAAAACAGGATATTTTCTTGCTAATAAACATTTTTGGATCTCCTTAAAAATCTCAGCCACTGTACTAGAAGGCTTAATTAATCCAGCTAATTCTAAGGTTTTAACAGCATTTGACTACATAAACAGAGTCAGAGACCACATTCAAAGGTCCAGGAAACACCTTTAATACCTCCAAACCTATGTTACATTCCACCATTTGTGGGGAGTGCATATCTGTGAGTGGTAACAACTCCTTCATGTACATAAGTGTAAAGTGTATAGGTTTTTCCACCTTCCGCTACTGGTTTGGTCCCTCTGCTGCACCAGCCCCAAATAACACAGAGACTCTGTATTAGATATAATTCTGTTGGCCCTGTTACTTGTTTCTTATCGGCTAGCTCTGTCTTAAATATTAACCCATTTCTATGTATTTCCACGTGGTCTTACCGAGAGCGGAGGAATGGCAGTTCTGTTCTCTCCAGGCTCTCCATCCTGACTCCTCCTTACTACTTCCTATTTCCCCCTTGTCTCCTAGTACCTCCTATCTTGCTTTCCTATTGGCCAACAGTGCTTATTCATTAACCAGTATGAGAAACATATATGCATAATGGCATCTCCCATCACATAAGCCCCTATTCCTGTTTTTGATCCATCTGTATACACTATCCTGCCATCAGGGAGAGGCGTGACACTTACCATTTTTGAAAAAATGAAAGGATGTGTTCTAGCAAATGTTAATAAAGGATGTTTAGGATAATGGTTATCAAAAGTTCTCAAGAAGGTAGAGGCAAGTATTGCCCAATCATCACTCATAGCACATAGGGTCTGAATTTGTTCCATATTATAAGGTGTAATAATTTGCTTAGGAAACTCCCCAAAATGGGTAAGAGCCTTTTTTTAAGCCCTTCAGGGCAATTTTTGCAACAGCAGTTGGATAATATTCTATAGTTTTTGCTGGGGAAGCTTGAGGGTGCATCCAAATTAATGGACCATTTTGCCATAAGACTGCAGTTGGCAGCAAAGCGGTCTGTAACACACAAAGATCAAAAGGCTCCTGCGCTGAGATTCTAACTAATTGTGCTGCAGTGTTCGCATGCTCCACCTTATGGAGAGCTTCCGCAGCTGCAGGAGATAGGGTTCTTAATGAAGTCAATTGTGGATCCCCTTCAAGCACATCAAACAATGGTTTTAACTCTGCTGTGGGTGTTTTTAAATAAGGCCGTAGCCAGCTAATATCTCCTAGTAATTTTTGAAAATCATTCAAAGTTTTAAGTTGATCTCTTCTAATCTCCATCTTTTGAGGTTGTATAATCTCTGGTCGCACAACAGCCCCTAAGAACTGTCCTACTTTGGACCTTTGTACTTTCTCTGTAGCTATGCTCAGACCATATTTCTCCAACCATTTTACCAAATCTGCATAAGCCTTTTCAAGCTCTTTCTCATTATTCCCACAAAAAAGAATATCATCCATATAATGAATAATTCTTAGAGAAAAATATTTTTCCTTGACTGGTACTAATGCCTGTTGTACATAAAGTTGACACATAGTGGGGCTATTGGTCATGCCATGGGGCAACACCTTCCATTGAAACCTCTCATCTGGTCCCTCATGATTAATGGCCGGTAAAGTGAAGGCAAATCTAGCTCTATCTTGCTCAAACAATGGAATAGAGAAAAAACAATCCTTAATATCTATTATAATAACTTGCCAATCCTTAGGTAAACTGATAAAAGTGGAAGGCCCCGTTGGACTGGGCCAAACAGTTGCATTTGTGCATTAATGGCTCTGAGGTCATGAAGCAATCTCCATTTTCCAGATTTCTTCTTGATAACAAAAATAGGAGTATTCCAAGGAGAGTTGGATCCCTCAAAATGTCCCAAATCTAATTGCTATTTTACTAATTGATAAGTGACCTCTAATTTCTCCTGTGAAAGTGGCCATTGAGGTACCCATATTGCCGCTTCAGTTATCCATGGTATGGACATCCCTTCCCCAATGGCCCCTACGAAAAACCCAATCCTGCACGATCATTTTTTGAAATGACTTAAACAGGTTCTTTAATGCCCTGATACTGCTTTCCTATCCCTAGCCCTGGTATATATCCCTTATCTAACATCATATTTTGTGCGAAGATGGAATATTCATTCATTAATTTTAATCCTAAAGCTTTTAAAATATCTCTTCCCCATAAATTTACCGGCAAGGGAAGAACATAGGGGGTAAACAACCCTGACTGACCTTCTGGTGCCTTCCATATTAGGGATTTAGAGCTGATAGCAGGAGTGGCTTCATACCCTAGTCCCTGCAAGGAATGTTCTGATTGGGTTATTGGCCATTTTGAAGGCCACCAGGAGGTGGCAATGATACTTTTATCAGCTCCTCTGTCCAAAATTCCCTGAAAATTCTTTCCTTCTATATATAATGTTAATGTTGGTCTGGTATCAAGATCAACTGCAAGATAAGCAGAATCAAATTTATCTGAGTGGCCAAATCCTTCTGCCCTTCTGTTTCGTTTAATGGCCCCAAAATCCTCATGACAACTAGGAAGAATAAGTAACTGTGCTATGCGATCACCCATGGAGATGGGAAAAATCCCTCGTGGCAATGAGGACATGATCATGAGTTGTCCCTCATAATCTTGATCTATAACTCCAGGATGGACAATTAAACCTTTTAGGGTGGTAGATGACCTTCCTAGTAATAGTCCTACTGTGTTTTTTGGCAGAGGGCCTGAAAAATCAGAAGGAACAGGTTGTACACCCATTTGGGGGGTCAAGACAATTCTAGTGGTGGCACGGAGGTCCAATCCTGCAGAACCTGCAGTGGCTCTCCATGGGGCTTCCTCCTTTCGAGGCTCAGGGGGGAGCTCATTGCCCCATATATTTGAGGGCTCTGAGGGCAGGGGCCCCGCGGGGCATTTTTTGGCTCAGGCAACGGTTTACCATTAATGTCTTTGACTGACTTACATTCATTTGCCCAAAGTTTGCCTTTTTTACATCAGGGACAGATTCCTGGCATCCTCTTAGGTCCTGACATGCATTCCCTACAATTCTTTTGTATATGTCCCATTTTGCCACATTGAAAACAAGTCTTGTTATTTTCCGCCATATTGCCCTTTCTTTGTCCTTGTAAAATGGCCGCCAGCCCTGCATTGGTCAAAGGACCTCCTATTTCTCTACAAGCCTTAAGCCAAGCTTGTAAGCCTTTTCCTTTCCAAGGCGTTATGGCTTGTCTACATTCCTAGGTGCATTTTTCATAAACTAGTTGTTCTGTTAAGGGCATAGCCTGTTCTTGATCTCCAAAAATCCTTCCTGCGGCCTCCATCATAAGCACTACAAAGTCTGGAAATGGTTCATTTGGTCCCTGAATGACTTTTGTAAGGTTCCCTGATACTTCCCCTCTATTAGGTAGTGCCTTCCAGGCCTTAACAGCACATGGGTTAATCTGAACATAGACCTCTAAAGGATACACTGTCTGATTATTTGTCCATTGTCCTTGTCCAGTGAGCATGTCAAATGTCCAAGCGAGCTGCCCCACTGCCTCGTTAGCGCGGGCTTGTGATTGACTCAAATCATGCCATATGGCCTTCTACTCTAAGTATTGTCCCATAGTGAGACAAGCCTTCACAACAAACATCCAGTCAGAGGGAGTCATGGCCACCGCAGACAGTCTTTCTATTTGCGACAGAGTGTAGTTCGCTCTGATAGCATAAGTGCGAACAGACTCTACCAATTCTTTAACCTGTTTATGCTCAAGAGTGTGATGGGCACGATTCCCATCTTCCTCGAACACAGGAAAGATCCAGGTTATCTCATGTCTGGTTTCAGGAGAGCAAAAGGAGTATTTACATTCCTTCTCTGCATAAGTAGGAGGTGCAGTAAGGACTCGTGCAGCCTCCTCCTCCAAATCTTCCTCCTCAGAGGGTGATAGTTCCTCTTCCAAGGGGTCACTGGAAACTTCTAAAGCCTCCAATTCCTCTAAAGGATAAAGGTGTTTTTTTCTTTCCTCCGCAAGATGGATCCGTCTCACGGGGCCCTTTCAATTTCTCTTTATTTTGTTTTTTCTATTTACGTGCAACCATCTTTTCTTCATGTTCTACTTCTGACATGCTTCTTGAAAATTGGAAAATGGTCTAGTGCCTGCTTTTAGCTGCCCATCATGTGCTTCCCAAAAACAAAACAAACACAGTAAAAACAAGCAGGCAACCAAATGCACAATAATCAACCCTTCAATGGCAGGATCAAGCCCAAACAATAGCATGACTATCAGAACTCACCTTATCTGTTACCTTTGTGCCACAGTTCTGAATCCTCTCCAGTCTCCTGAAGGGTCCCCCGTGTGCCGTTGATGTCAGTTTCCCGGGATTCGGCACCACTTGTCGAGCGCTATCGCCTTGGCGGCAAGAACGACACTCAACAGGATTCTTCTGCAGCTATGTTTATTGCGCGGCTCATTACAGCAAGTTGAGGGAAGATCCCAAGGAGGAAAAAGGGCTCTGTTTATGTATGTTCAGAGGAGTCGTGTCCGTTACTGACAGGTGCAGCCCGCAATGCTCGTAACGGTCACCCCATGACGTGGATCACGCATCCGCGCCTTGCTGGCTTATGGACAGGAAACCAGCGCCATCTTCAGGAATGGCATCGGTGGCTCTCTACAGTCAGATAATCAAACTGTCTTGCCTGATGAATTCTATTGGCATATCTTCACCAGCGCCTGAATCTCTGTTGCAGTGTGGCAAGACCTGAGATAATGGGCCCATTCCTGCCAAAACAATAGTAGCCAAAATGTTGATATCAGCTGAAAAAAAGGCTGCAGCAGGGGCATCACCAGCATTGCTGAGAGAGAGATGGGCTTCCGTGTTCTGGGTTGTCATCCTTCTGCCAGGTCTTGGGGATGGTGCCGACCTCCTTGTGCCACTACTTTTCATCATCGATCACAAACGATGTGAAGATGTGGAGCAAGAGCAGGTAGTCAAAACCCAGACCACCATACTGGCTCTGGTGAAGTCCTTGCACTTCTCCGAGGACACCATGCAATCTTCTGGACTCAATCTTTTAGCATCCTTAGTACTCTGGGAGATGCACTATTCATTCAGAAAATGATCTGCCCATGTCTACAACTTTCCTGTCCTTGTCCCAGACAGATATTTTCATCCTAATCATAATTGGTGACGGCATTGTCTTTCGCTCAAATTATTTAAAGAATTAAATAAGTCAGTAATAGATAACTGTCACAATAAAGAGGAGATGTAGCATTTAGCTGTCAGGGAAGCATGGCCAGACTCCAGTCATGAAGGATGTCATCATCATCAATTGAAACAATGAATCATAAAATGTGATGATATTGCACACTAACGCCACAAGAGGGAGAATTACAGGTCTCTTCATGGAATGGAGGATTTTTGCTTTACATAACTGTACAAATATTTACATTATCTTAGGTATTAACATGAACTGTCAATTTAAATACATAATTATGTAATTAGATGATCTGTGGCACCAAATTCCAGGTGTCATGGATGATATAATCATTGGTTTATATAATTAAATAATCAAATAATGAGTTCATGTAACATTATCCACTTCCCAAAGGTGGCTCCAAACCAGACTCGAGAACGATGCTGTTGTGGTTAATTTAAATGTTTTAACTACATAATTGATATTTAGGTGGTCTATAATAATTGCCTCCCACATCGTGGAACCACAATCCACTGATCATGGGTTATCTAATGTCCTATTTTCATAATCAAATAACAACATAATCAGATGATGAAATGGTCTGCCATACTCAAAACAGTTAACTCTCACTTGACTCCCCATGATTGTGTGAATCTCGCAGGTTCATCCCTTATTTAATCGCAGAGTTGAGTAGTAAAATGTTTAAATGCTGAAATGTGATTGGGTATGCAGGGTTTTGAGAAGATATCACATATTTAATGTTGGACTAAATCTACTCTAAGAAATGGATTATCACCTTCCTGAAGGAAGTTAACAATGGAAAATTCACCTTTTGATGAATGACTGTAAGTCTTATTATCTTTTGTTCCATAGTTTTACTTCTTAGGAGAGAAAACATCCATAAACCAAAGTCTTTGAACTGTTTCTCCACAGACAACTATGTTCTCCGATAATTAGGTAATCTTGAATTTGGTAACGAGTAAAAGCTGTAGGCAAACTTCCAGTGATTTGGATATGACTTGGTTAGGGGAATCAAATGATGTCATGAAAAGTTTTAGGAGATAGTTGTCTTGGGAGACTGTAATGTCCCATGATAACACTTTCTCGAAGCTGCTCTCTGTTCCTTGGCCCATAATACCAGGATACAGAACGCAAGCAGGGTTGCCAGGCAACATTTATGATCTAACATTCTGTCACATTCTAGTGCCCCTCCCACTTGCTAAAAGTAGCATACCCACCTATGAACTAACCTTAAAGCCTCACTGAGTTTCTCACAAAAACAAAGCAGGGCTCTTTCTTTTGAGTTCTACATATTTACCAGTCTCTCAAGCTACAAAATGCCTTAGTGACATAAGCATGGAAACGAAAGCATCATTATGCCATTCAAGTACATTGATGAGTATTTTAAACCTGTTTTCTATGCTTCAATTTTCTAATTTCTAGAATGGAAATTATACAACGAATCACCTCTACCATACTCCTTTTCTCTTTATTGAAAATAAAATAAACTCCTCTTCATCCTAGACCCTTTAGAGGAGCTTAATCCCATGGTTTCTCAGAGTTGTTTAGATTTGCATGTGGCTGATGAGTAAGGATTTTGAGCACTGTCTTATGTTTCTTTCAGTCATTTTGGATTCCTCAATTGATAGTTCTGTATTAAGTCCTGCACCCCCGCTTTCTAATATGGTTATTTCATGTTATTTATTGTTGGTGGTGTGTCATGTTATTGAAAGACCTAAAAAGTAATGTTAATGATGGACTAACCTAGAAACCAATATCCGTTCCTTGGAATTTGCTAGCTTCCTCTCACAAGACCCTGAGATAAGAAGAATTCACAC
This sequence comes from Phodopus roborovskii, assembly GCF_943737965.1. Taxonomy (NCBI): domain Eukaryota; kingdom Metazoa; phylum Chordata; class Mammalia; order Rodentia; family Cricetidae; genus Phodopus; species Phodopus roborovskii. The sequence goes on along the minus strand of NW_026127067.1, from coordinate 27,475 downwards.
TACCCCTCCTTTCCTGTGAGTCAACAGGTGGTAAATAGGGTCAAGAGATAGCTGTAACTCTGGTTTTCCCAGACAAGATTAATTAGCACACCTGAGGCCCTAAGGTCTGCTGACCCTAATAACAGACCATCCGGCCTCCAAGGGTCATGTACTCAATGGACAGAGGGTCCCACCCCCTCCCTAAGCTTGTGGGTTTGCCTTTAAAAACACCTGGGCCCAGGGGAGGGGGCTTCTCCCTAGCCTGCTTGCTGGAGGAGCCCATTTGCACAAATGTTTCCTGTTCATTAAAGCCTCTTGCGTTTTGCAGCAACTGGACTGAACATTGAGTTCTTGGGGTATCGACGGAACCTGGAAGACTCCTCATTCTGAGGGTCTTACATTATCAGCCCAACAGAGTTCATTACATGAGATTCCCTGATCAAGACATTATTCATTTATTCCATTTTTAAAATCGGTGGTGACTGTGTCCTTCATGGGTCAATTCTGTTGCAAGCTCTCAGAAACTGATGATGTGAAACAATGCAGTTTTTTTTAAAATCGTGTAATAATTGGAATGTTAAGATCTCCGATTACGTAATCAGTAATCACTGGATAAAGCAGTGTCCCTCATTTTCTGGGCACTGCTTCTGGTACCAATCTCCTGCTATGTCAATGTCACAGCAGCCAAATGATGGATGACACCATCATTTTTTATGCAATCAAATATGTTAATAATTGTATAGTCCTGCATACTTCACTTTCATAAGATGGAACCCAACTCCAGGGATTGTCAAAGAAGTAGTACTTAGATCATAAAATCATGCCACACAATTAACTCCCAGGGAGGAAGGCCAGACTCCAGTCATGAAGAACAACATCTTCATTGATTTAAATAATTATTACATAATGAAAAATGATTGAATAATGACAAGGTTGTGCATACTTAAATCCCACATTGAGTACTCAGACTGATCTCTTCCTGGAATAATGAATTATTTAAAAATTAAATTGATAATTAATTCATTGGAGTTTTAAACTAACACTGACAAGGTAGCACCAAAGTCCTAAACCTATCACTGATGTAATGATCTATTTACATAGCTAAATGATGAAGTAATGAGATGATGTTACATCATCAACTTCCTAAAGAGACTCATGGTCCATAACATTACCTGTATTTTAAATAAGTCAATTAAATAATGAATTATTATTTAATTTCCTAGTTAAACAGTTAAATACGTAAGTTTAGTATTAGTTGATGTGATGGTCTGGCACGATGGACTCCCATAAGAAGGCTCAAAACTCCAGTGATCACTGAATACATAGTGACAGATTTTCATAATAAAATGAATGCCACAGCTGCCCCAGTGGAGACAGTGTAGCAATGGCTGAGAGAAATCTCAATGGCTACCTGTCCAGAGGTTCATACCACATGTGGTTATGCCTCCTGGGGAAAAGTAGTTCAGGACCCTGGTGGTGATTGCCTGAATGAAAGTCTGGAAGGGGTGCTAGGTGTTTGTTGTGCTATGATAGCTTTAATGCTTTTGGTCATAGGTGCTTTGGTCTTTAGCTCCACTGTTAATTCAGAGAAGCCCAGAAAACACTTAGATATAGTTTCAGGGACAGAAAGAGATACACACCAGCCCTCAGCTACAAATCCCAGGGCACCAGTGGAGACTTCAGGTGTCAGCCCAAGGCCTAACAAATTAACATACCTAAGGCTATAGGAATTTCCCCACAAGATGAGCCTGCCTAATTAGACTGCCCACAGCAAAGCTGTTGTGGGATTTACTACTGAGTTTTTAGGGCGCCTATATCATTAAAACAGTACAAGAGTTCTTATCAATGCTGTTAAAAGTTTACTGACCAGAGACAATGATTATTCTCTAAACTCAGTAAATCTAATCCCTGGTAAGATGACCACAAGCAAGCCAAAATAAACATGAGATGTATTTACGATCTTGTGCTCCAAAATAATTGCTGACATTTCTATAATATGTCGGTAAATTTTAAACTGTGGCCAAAGATCTCTTCCTTGAACTTTCTGCATAAAAACCTGATGCTCTGAAGTAAAAATCGCAGCAGTTGCAAACCTCCTCGAGTGTGTTTGTGTCTGTCAAGCCGAAGCCACTCCTGACCTGGTCATCCAAGTCTTGGTCTCCCTGAAGACCGGTTGCCCACTGAAAAGTCTGTGGCAGCTGGTGCCTAAACAGGAACCCTCGGACAGGTAACTCTTTCTTTTCAAGTAGTGGATAGGCGCTCACCAAGGGAACTGCAGTCCCGACAGTGAAGATAGGCTTGTTAAGGGTGTGTAATCTGGGAAGTTAAGATGATAAGCTTGGGCTCAGAGGAACAGAAAATGTTCATATCAGTCTTGACACATATGCTAGCGGAAAAATGTTTAAAAGTGTCTGATGCCACCTCAAAAGAGTTTTACTTAAAACAATTAGCATGGGAATATGCTAATACATTATGGAAAGATTTAATCAGGCCCATAAGGAAAACAGGGTCAATACAGGATTACATAAAAGTATGTGCAGATGCCTCACCTGCTATAGTGCAAGGGATGGCTTATGCAGCAGCTATGCAAGGGAAGAAATCCTCTGCTTTTGTGAAACAGACATATGGGGGGAGGCAATGGTAAGAATCCAGCCCCCAATTGTTTTAATTGTGGAGAATCAGGCCATATGAAAAAAAGACTGTAATAATGGAGGACAGGTTGGAAGTCCTAAAAAGATTCCTGGCATTTGCCCAAGATGTAAAAAGGGGAAGACATTGGAGGAGTGAGTGTCATTCCAAGTTCTCCAAAAATGGGACTCAAATTGAAGGAAGTCCTAAGGAGGAATCAAAAACCTAGTAAAGGGGTAGCCTCTCAGCCCCCCAAACAAAGAGTGGAAGAGAATGGATGGGAAAGAGGGTAAATGAAAAGAATAAGAAAAAGAGAAAAAGAGAAAAAAAATGGAAGAAAAGGCATGGCAAGGCAAGTCAAGGAAAGACAAATGAAGGTAATGGAAAGAAAGAGAAAGTGAAAGGATGAAAATGGCAGGAAATGTAAGGAAATTAAAGGAATTGTAAGGCAATGCAACAATAAAAAAATGGTAAGCACGGCAAGTAAAAGCAAGGAAAAAGAAGAGTCATGAAGGCAAAGGAAGGGATTAGAAGGCAAGACGATATAAGTCAAAGGAAGGTATGTAAGGAAAGGGGAATAAAAAGGCAAGGCAAAGTTATAAATGGGAAGGCAAGAGTAGGAAAGGGAGTCAGCATGATAAAGTTAGGCAATATCATTAAAGGGAAGAGTAAAAAGGGGGAGGGAAAGAAACAAAAGGCAATGCAAAGGAAGAAAAGGAAAAGAGAGACCCAGGCAACCTCTCTGCAAGGAAAGAGGCTGACCCTGAGGAGGAGGTGGCCAAATATGAGCTGGACTATTATCATGACTTCCCTAACATTGTTCCTTCCTCTGCTTGGCAAATGCAGCAGGTCATTCTGCCTATCCACTCCTCAAGGAGAATTCCAAACCCTACTGCCCTACTGCCCTACTGCCCTCCCCCAATGCTGCTCCAGGGTTTAGGGAAGCAAAGATTAGGCCCTGCATATGCACCAGGTCAGCAGGAACTCTCAGTGCCAAGAACTCAGTTGCTACAATGGTGGTTATTTACTTTTCAAGCAGCTACAGTCACAGATAAACTGCAGGGGGCAAACCCAGGCCCAGAGAGCAAAGGCAGGACCGGACCTAGAGGCCTGCAGTCTTAGGAGCTGCTGTGTATGGAAAAATTAATGCAGCCTGTCAGAAACTTGTGAATTTATTGAAATTTGTTCAGCTTTTGGATGCTCATAGTTCAAAGGTTATCTATAACAGCTGCATTACAAGAGATTTCAATTAAGGATGTTTTATTTCAACAAACTAACCTTGGTCTAAAGAAAAGGAGAGCTAAAATATGAATGTATGATCTGTATGTATGGTGTGGCAACACATGTGAGTGTCTGAGTGTCTGAAGTGTGATTGTGAATATGTGAATGTGTGAATCCCAACAATAGGTACTACTTGAATTGCTTGAGATTAAGAGAGAGAGAGAAAGAGAGAGAGAGAGAGAGAGAGAGAGAGAGAGAGAGAGATCAAGGTTGGAGATCTGCATCACCCGTGACTATCTCGCAGAATGAAACAGTAGGAAATAGTCATGGCCAAAACGGCCTGAGCGCCAGAGAAATCTATATGGATGGCTCAAAAAAGTTTAATAGAGGAGGAAACACATAAATCATCCTGAGTTTTGGTGGTTAAAAAAGAAATTGAAAGAATAGAGGTTAATGTAAGGTTTGAGAAAAGCTATTGAAAGGAGGCCTCAGTGAAGATGCAAATGAGACCTTGTCAGCTATTTAGAAAAAGCCTCAGGGAACTGCAGCCCTGTTAGACCCCCCCACACACACACACACACCTAGAAAGGTGTCAGTAAAAATGCAAATGAGACCAGGTCAGCTAATGAAAGCTTTACAGGTTAGAGTCGAAAAAGTTTTCAAAAGTATTTGGGACTTACGATACATCCTAAAGAAATTAGTCCTCAAAAAATTAGAAATTAGAAAAGATAGCTTATGATCATTGAATGATTTTCAGAAGTTATTAGGAAATATTCCAATGGTTACATCATTTTTTTTTTTTTAAAGCACCTACTGGTGATTTGAAACCTTTAAACAATATCCTGAAAGGAGATAGTGATCCCAATTCACCTAGACAGTTAACTGAAGAGAGTAGACAAGTTCTGTTACAATTGGAAAATACAATCCAATGTCAGCAGATGCTATATTGACTATGCAAAACCATGGGAGGTTTATGTGCTTTCCACACAGCATAGTCCATCTTCTGTCTTATGGCAAAGGGGACCATTGTTATGGTGGCATTTACCTGTTTCCTCAGTCAAAATGTTTAATCCTTATTTTAAAGCTTGTATGGTACAAAATGCTATATGCTGTCTAAGGAGATATTTGGACAAAAAAACCAAGCATAATACATGTTCCCTATACCAAATAGTAAGTTAATGGTTATTTCAAAACCTTTACAACCAGCAATTAACAGGCAAAGGAATGTTTACTTAGATGGTGAAGGGTTCCCTCCCCTTTTTTGAGATTGGGCTCAGGCACCAGCCATGCACACCTGATTTAAGGAGTTAATTTTCTTTTATCATTAGAAGTTTCCTTTCTCTGTATAGAAATAGAGTTAAGTTTTCAAGCTCTTATTAATTATAATTTGTGGTCCATCAGCTTTTTCTCAGTTTTTGGAAAAAAATGATAATCAGTTTATAGACATTACAATTTGTAATAATACATCCTTTTGTATTCCCAAAAACTGTAAGGGGTAATCCTATAAAAAATGTTGTTAGTTTCTCCTGGTGGTTCTTCTGAAGAAAAGCAGCTCATGTTATTTACTGATGGGAAAAGAATAATCCATCTTTAGCTCAAATAGTTCAGTTACAAGCTGTTATAATAGTTATTCAGCTTGCAATACATGATTCATTTAATTTATATTCTAAAAGTCATTATGTTTTCAGAGCTCTGCAAGTTTTAGAAATAGTGCTATACACTGGAACTAGTAATAATCAGGTTAAAATATTGTTTGAGCAAATTCAAAGTGTCATTCATTATAAAGAGAGTCACTGTGCTTTCTGGGTCATATAAGAGCTCATTCAAATTTCCCTACCAACTGGCTAAAAGTCATGACTGATAGACTGATTAAAATGGTTGCTGTATCTCAGGTAAAATTAGCTCAACAGTCACACAGCTTTCATCAACAAAATAATAATAGTCTAATAAAAAAAAAGTTTGCTTTAACTACAGAGACTGCTCAACAAATTGTTAAACAATGTGATGTGTGCCCACAATATTTACCTGTAACTAATATAGCAGTAAATACTCAGGTCTGCATCCTAATCATTTATGGCAAATGGATGTTACTCATATTGCAAAATTTGGCAAATTAAAGTATATTCATGTGACAATCGATACATATTCAGGCTTTTTAATGGTCACTACACAAACTGGAGAAACCACTAAGCATGTGATAAGTCATTGTTTAAAATGTTTTGCTTCCATGGGAGTTCCTTTTAAAATCAAGACAGACAATGTTCCCGTTTATACTTCTAGAGGGTATAAAGAGTTTCTGCAGAAATGGCAAATAGAAGGATCCACAGGGATACCTTTTAATCCCCAAGGACAGGCAATAGTGGAAAGTAGTCATCAGCTTTTAAAAGCTCAGATCATAAAGTTAAAGGCTTCAGGGTCTTATTTGACTCCTCATCATGTATTAGCACTTGCTCTGTTTGTGCTTAATCATATGAATGTTAATGATAAGGGTCTCAGTATAGCTGAGAGACACTGAAACACTCTGGCTGCTGCTGAGCCTCAGCCTCTGGTTCACTGGAAGGATCTGTTAACTGGTCAATGAAAAGGGCCAGGTAGGCTAATCGCCTCTGGAAGAGTCTATGCTTGTGTTTCCGAAGACTCCCAATCTGGGTCCCAGATCAATTCATCATCAATTCATCGGACCCTATCAGCAAAAGGCTCTCACAGAAAACAAAGAGGTGCAGAAACCAAGAGCTGCAGACAATGAGGAAGCAGCTGACAAGTCTGATGATAGCAAATAAAGAAAATGAAACCACCTCCAAATCTAAACAGCACTGCAATCTGCCGACACAGACTCTTGCTGTACTAGCTCAAACGAAAGCTCCTAAGACTCCTGTAGCATTTTTTTTTTTAGCTTTTCTTGCTGTCTTGTCAATAAATTCTGGGGTAAACAGGGAAAGTTACCAGGCTCACATTCCCAAGCCTCGGCTCTTACATGGATGGTTTGGGAAAATACAGAGCTCATTAACATCATGACTAATGTTACTGATGTGCTAGGGGGGACACCAGCTTTTCATATGGGGATTAATTCATCTGGGTATGTGAATTATGAGGGTAGATCAGATTCCTTACCAATTTGCATAACACTTAGTGGTATCCCTCCAGCTGTTTGTTTGCATGTCAGCTATAGAACTTCCCTCACTGACACTCCTGAAAATAAGCATGTTACAGACAAGAGTCAAAAACAGTGGCCTATGTGGCAACTACAAATTGCTACTTTAGGGCACTCTAATTTTAATGAGACTATGGTAATAAATCAGCCTCTGCCTTCTAGATTTCCACTTTGCTCGGTAAAATAAAAAAAAAAAAAAAAAGATAGTTTATGGGAGGAAAATGAAGATAAGATGCCTAACTGGCTTCATTGAGGATTTCCTCACACTGGAACAAGGTTTTCTCCAATGGCTTCAGGAGAAATTATCTGGGATTTTTCTGTACCATCACCTGATCAAGGCTATTCTGGCTACCTTAAGGAACATTTTGCTCAATTTAGAGGATACACTCTTCCATAAGGAGATGGTATTCAGCAGAGTGGGTGTCACCTGTATGGTATTTGCAAAAACCTCGACATATAATAATCAAAACATCTAACATACAAATAAAGAAATTACATTAAGAGCAGTGAAAGAAATATTCCATATTCCAGGTAACATATAAAGGAAGACCTATGAAAACTACACATGACTACTCCATGGAAAGCCTCACGGTGAGAAGGTCCTTGATAGATGTTTTACAGCTACAAAGAGTCCACGGATGCCAGGCCAGGCTACTATACCCAACAAAACTGTCAATCACTATAGATGCAGAGAACAAAATGTGTAATGACAAAGCCAGATTTTCACAATACGTATCTACAAATCCAGCCATACAGAAAGATTTGGAAGGAAAACTCCAACCCAAGGAAGTTAACTATTCTCACAAAGATGTAGGCAAAAGATCATCCACTGTACCACAAATCAAGGGTAAAGCAGGACTGACAAATTCACAATACCACTGCCAGCAACAAATCTAAAACAAACAGGAATTAACAATCCATGGGCCTTACTCTCCCTCAACATTAGTGGTCTTAACTTGCTTGTAAAAAGACACAGGCTAACAGAGTGGATATGAAGACAGAATCCGTCTCACTGCTACATACAAGAAATACATCTAAGCTTCAAAGATAGACATTACCTCAGGCTAAGAAAAGATCTTCCAATCAAATGGACCCCAGAAGCAAGCAGGTGCAGCTATCCTAAATTCTAACAAGTTAAACATCCAACCAAATTAATCAAAATAGATTAAAACAGTCATTCCATGTCCATCACAGGAGAAATCCATCAACACAAAGTCTCAATTCTGAACAACTATGATTCAAATACAAAGGCAACCACATTCATAAAAGAAACTCTACTAAAACTCAAACCTCACATAAAACCTCACACACTTATATTGGGAGACTTCAACACACCACTGCCACCACTAGACAGGACCATCAGTCACAAAGTTAACATAGTAACAATAGAATTAACAGAAGTTTCATCTCAATTGGGTTTAACAGACATCTATAGAACATTCCATCCAAACACAAAAGAATATAAGTTCTTCCCTGCTCCACATGAAACCTTCTCTAAAATTGACCAAATAGTAGGTGGCATAACAAACCTAAACAGATACAAGAGGATTGTAACAGGCCACCTTATCTTATGTGACCAGCATGCTTTAGAAATTGGATTACAACAACAACACAAATCGCAGAAACACTACAAACTCATGAAAATTGAACAATGTTCAATTGCACCATACCTGCGTCAAAGAAGAAATAAAGAAATTAAGGACATCCTAAAATTCAACAAGAATGAGGACACAACATACCCAAACTAATGGGACACCTTGAAAACAGTGGTGCCAGAGAAGTTCACTGCACTATGTCCCCATATGAAAAAAAAAACAAAAAACAAAACAAAACAGAGGATAGTTACAATAGAGAATTAACACCCCAAATGAAAGTGTTAGGTCAAAAAGAAGCAAACTCACACTGGAGGAGTAGACACCAGAAAATAATAAATTTGTGGGCTGAAATCAATAAAACAGTAACCAGGGAAACAATGCAAAAAAAAAAAAAATCAATATAACAAATGGTTGGTTTTTCAAGAAAATCAACAACCTAGACAAAACTTTACCCAAGCTAATGAAAAAGCAGAGAGAGAACATGCAAATTCACAAAATCAGAAATGAAAATGGGGACATAACAATGGACACAGAAGAAATTCCGGAAACGTTCAGGTCATACTTTGACATACTGTAACCTTAATATTTATAACAAATGTATGGTGATAAAGAAGGTATACAATATTTGGGACAGGATAAAAGGGAGATGCAGAGACAACGACAAGAACAAAAGCTGGAAAATATAATCAACTTTTTATCAAAACACCAGAGGAAACTCAGCCAGGAAAACCAAGATCTTGAACAATGTTAACCAGCTACACATCATGCCAGTTGTTTAGATCTTAAATAAAAAGAATTCACAACTCCCACAAAATTAATTCAGAAGAATGCTCACTCTCTTTTGCTTCTGTTCCTCCACATACTGACATTTCTCCCAACAGAGATGCCTCATGGTTTAGAGCTCTCTCTAAAAATGGGGGTAATATCTTTCTATGCTTCTGCAAGGCTCCTTGTGGTTTAAGGCAAAACCAGCCCCATGATGCCCACGCAAATATTAATACAGAAGAATGATTTAATTTCTGCTTCTGAACACATTTACAATGCCTGTCCACCCACTAAACACCATGCACACTTGAGAAAACTGCAGATAAGAAATTCCTTTCTCCCAGGAACTCAACATTCCTGAAACATTCTATGGTAGCTAGTGGAAAGTTAAAAGAGCTGTGATCATGTATTGCTGAAAGATGATTCCAATGACATATTTCCACTGGTTTATAAACTGTGTGTGACACATAAAGACAAATCTGAATGTGGAATGCAATATTCATAAATTCCATAAGCAAACTTTCTGTTTTTCCCTTGGATGTTCCCAACACGTACCAGAAAAAAAAAAAAAAAAAAAAAACCTTGTCATTCATATTGAACAACAATACTTGTTTCCCTTTGGTTTGTTTGTTTTGTTTTGTTTTTTCCTTTGGTTTTCAAAGCAGGGTGTCTCTTTCAGTTTGGGTGGGTCTCTTTATGTTTGGGACTCATGCTAAAACTCTCTTTGAAAACCATACTGGCCTCAAACTCACATAGAGCTTCTTCCATCTCCCTCTCAAGTGCTTTAATAAAAGTTGTGTGACACCACAGCCCAGTGTGGACACAGAGATTTCACTCACCCAAGGGAACCTACACTCAGGGAGGATAAGACGAAAAGGGCCATTGCCCAGGTCAGCACAGGGCACATGTTCCATTCCTGTCCCTGCAGAAATGACACCTAGGCTCTGAAGCTTACACACTGACCATGCTTTTGGGCTGTGGATTTCATTGTACCTTCTATACGAAAGTCAGCAATTCGGTTTCATTATCACATCAGTACTTTATCAAGATTATTGATTGTCCTCGTCTATAGACACCAAGAAATGGCCAGTCAGACACTGTGTAAACCATCTACAATTGATTATAGGCTCCACACTGATATTCCCACCAAAGGAAAGCAAGAAATTGCACATGTTCCTTCCTTCCCCCACCTCTTTCTGCACTGTGCCTACAAAAGCTTCAAAGTTCTTAAATAAACTCAATTCTTACATATTCCTGTGGTCATTTGCCTGGGGAATTGGAAAACATTCAATAAGTAAACTTTATTTCCTTCTTAATGAACATTCAAAGCTTTTTCATAAAGGAATTGTAGGAGTTTCTTCCCAGCATGAGGTAGCAAAGGTAGGAGTAGCTGTGATCAATGCAAAGCTCAATGACATCACACCATTGGCTACACCCAGCTCAATATATACAAATTTTATTCAACAAATCTGGTCTGCTTTCATTCACATGACATGATTCAATACACCCTGAGTATTTAAAGAAAAAAACCACTGAATCTATATAAGTTAGGATTTTTATTCCTGTGTATAAGTTCTAAGACCACCACCTGCTTTTCAAGACAGGGTTTCTCTGTGACTTTTAAGGTTGTCTTGGAACTAGCTCTTGTAGAACAGCCTGGTCCCTAACTCACAGAGTTCAACCTGTCTCTGCCTCCTTGGTAAAACTCTCCCAGTCAGGGATTCCAACCCTAGACTCGCTATTGACCATCAGGGATGAAATACTCATCACTCTACTTGCAAGAAAGAGATCCCCACATATTATATATATATATATATATATATATATATATATATATATATGTATGTATGTATGTATATATAACAGTTAATTGGATTGGCTCACAGTTTCAGAAATTGAGTTAATTTTTTTCATAACAGGGAATATGATTTCAAGAAGAATATGGTGCTGGCTACATCTTGATATGCAGGCCTCAGTAACACATCTTATATACTTGCCCATATCCAAAGCATAGGAAACCCCAAAACCCATGACCAGTGATACTCTTCTTCTCAAAATGCCAAAGTCACTGCAACAAAGCTCCTCCTTCTACTACTGCCATTCCCTATGAGATTATAGGTGTAATCACATTCAAACCATCGCAATGCAGCAATCATGGCCATTTTTTATGATGAATACAGCAACTGACATCCACCCTGTTTCTGTTTGCAGTGCATGCAATAAACTATTCTTTCTATTCTGGTCTGAAGGCAGCATCCATGTTCCACATGCAAATCATATTGCTGTAAGTGCAATGGACAGTCAACTTCATGACTCATATGGACACTTTTAAAACACTGGCGCCATACTTTTTTATCTTGTTGTCATTGAGATCATTTGTGATGTAGAGGTAGATTATATTTAAATCAATGTGCAGTGTTACAGATTAATGAGTTCCATTTATTAAATACCACCTTAAAAGTAATTGGTATCCTCAAATTAGGTGTTTAAGATGCTTGGTCAAAAAAAAAATCCTTCTACCTTCTGAGGGTATACAGTCTCTTAATTTAAGGAGGTGTGTTTAAGATGAAAGAATGCAGTGCCCTGGAAAGCAACATACTGGGATCAAAGCAACCATTGTCAATCAGAAATCATGTCTCAGAAACTTAATTCTAAAATGCTGGGAGAAAAGCTGTTCTAGACTTTGCCTTTCCAGTAAGAAATAGCTGCATAGACTAAAGAGGTTAAAAGAAAGAAAACAAAGAAACAAACAAACAAAAAAAACTCTGTAATGATAGCATGCAACCATCTCTCACTAATGTTCAAAGAGAAGAAGGCCTACAACAGATAATTTTCTGGGACAGGGTTTCTCGGTTTCCTGTGCTATAGCCTTAGTTGTAGTGGGGCTAGCTCTATAGAGCACACTAGTCTCAAACTCACAGAAATTGGCCTGCATGTGCCCCCTGAGGGCTGGGATTAAAGGCATTCATCATGACTGTCTGGGTCCTAAAACATATTTTGCATTCCACAATTGCTGCCACTTTTAAGTTCTTCCAGGGTCAGATGCCAGCTGACAATTTGAAGAATTTAAATCAGGTCAGGAAACTGCAAGTCGGGCCAGTAAGGCCATGAAAGAGTTCAACAGAAAAGATAGTACCATAATGATTTCATAGTACACCAGTGACATGCAACAGCAGGTCACACTTTAATGATAGGTTCTGACACAGATGTGCCAGAGGATGAGGAAGATAGGAAAGGCAGAAGAAAGAGAAGATAAAACTTGGGGCAGAGAGATCTTGCTTAACTTATGTCTTATTCTATGTAAACTTCTTATAAAGAAGTGCTACCTATTTACTACTTTCAGGAGGAAATGGAAGGAAATGGGAGAACACTAGAAAGTCAGCAGGAGTAAGAGTTATGTTCTCAGGATCTGAAATGACATCTACACAAAAGCTCTGACCCCAGACAATTGCATTCACTCGTCCTTGTTTAATAGGAAGAGCTCTATTTTATTCTGCATCTCTCAGGGCATGATGGAAAAGTCCTAAGGCACAGCCCCCCTGGATGTTACTGATTCTGCCAATCAAGTTTCACATTTTGGGAAGAAGCATTGATCCATCTCTATGATTGAGGACTTAAACTGAAAGTATTGCTTGCTAAGCCCAATCCTCAAAACAAAAGCTTTTTCACTTTCAAACAGTTGTCACTTGGGTTTATCTTGCCCATCTGGGAGGACTATGATATTCTCTAGAACACTGGCCCTTTCTGCCACAGCAGTCCCTATTATTCAGTGTGACCAAGCAATGTCCCCTGAGCTGCTTCTACAAGTGTTGTTTTGTCAAAAGAAGATGGGCCTGGGGGCTCTTTGTGAATGAGGAGTTTCTCCTTTGTCATGGTTTGGAGCCAAATGTCCTGGACAATCCTTGAGATCAAATTTATATTTTAGCATCCTCATCTCAAACATGCCTTATTAGTACACTATTCATATTTGAGCTATTTTATAGGCAGCACTCCATCAGCTAAATCATATTTTGTGGGTCTGACTATCCATATAAATAGGTAAGTCTTTTATATGTACAATTCTACTCTTCCACATCACAGATTAGTAGTGGAGTGCAATCCAACACAAGAATGCCATGTTAAGGAAATTTTCAGTGCCCCATGACTATAATATCACTCTCAGGAAGCAGAATTATGTACATATCTATAAATTTGGGACTAGCCTGCTCTACAGAGCAACTTTCATGTCATGCTCCTATGCTTTACCTAGAAAAAAGTTGTCTCCCTGGAACCAGGATGAATCCCTGGAGCATGAGAGAACTTTGGGAGAGATACTCCCTTAGCCTAGAGTCAGGAAGGAGGACATAGTCCCTACTCCAAATGACATGACAGATTTTTGAATCCTCCTGGAAGGCAAGACCCTCCCTGTGGAGTGGGGACTGGAATGGGACAGGAGCCGAATTGGGAGGCATGGGAGGGACTGGGAACTGCGATCCATATATAAAATCTGATCTCCAAAATATACAAAGAACTCAAGAAACTAGTCAACAAAACACCAAATAACCCTATTAAAAAATGGGGTACAGAACTGAAGAAAGAATTTTCCATAGAGGAAATCAAAAAGGCTGAAAGACACTTAAGAAAATGCTCCACATCCTTAGCTATCAGGGAAATAAAAATCAAAACAACTTTGAGATAATATCTTAATCCTGCCAGAATGGCTAAAATTAGAAACACCAATTATGACTTATGTTGGAGAGGATGTGGAGAAAGGGGAACAATCCTCCACTGGTGGTGGGAGTGCAAACTCATACAGCCATTTTGGAGATCAGTATGGTGGTTCCTCAGTAAAATGGGAATTAGTTTACCACAGGACCTGGCAATCCCCCACTTAGGCATATACCCAAAGGATTCACAACCATGCAACAAAGACATCTGTTCAACTATGTTCATAGCAGCACTATTTGTAATAGCAAGATACTGGAAGCAACCTAGATGCCCCTCAATTGAAGAATGGTTAATGAAGATGTGGCACATCTACACAATGGAATACTGTTCTGCAGAAAAAAATAATGGTATCTTGAAATTTGCAGGCAATTGGATGGCACTTGAAGAAACCATCCTGAATGAGGTAACTCAGTCACAAAAAGAGGAACACAGTATGTACTCATATATGGATTTTTGACCTAGATCAAAGGATCACCATCCTATAATTCACACCACCAGAGGAACTAGGATACAAGGTATATTCTAAGAGATTCATATAAAGTCCCTCACAGAACTGGGAAGGGACAAGTACTCCAGAGCTCAAGGGAAGTGGGGGGGGGCAGCGAATGGAGAGAGAAGTAGGAGAAAATGATGGGGAGGAAAGGAAAACATGTGGGACCAGGAAGATTGAGCCTGGTTATTAATAGAAGACAGGAAAGAGAGACAGAGAGAGAGAGAGAGAGAGAGAGAGAGAGAGAGAGAGAGAGAGAAAACAGAGAGAAAACATAAAAAGGGGAGCCAATATTGGTTTGAAGATAAAATTGAACACAAAGAAAGGTCTAGAGAACTACAAGACTGCTACCAACTAACAATTTGAGCTTCCATGGAAGGGCTACCATAAATGCCCTTCCCGGATAGTGAGATCAACAACTAACTTATCCATGGAGCCCTCAACTAATGCCTGTTGAAAACACGATCAAACACCCATACATAAACACTGAGTCGAACTACAACCCAGATGCAGAGGGAGAGGAAAAGACCATGTGGCAGAAACACATACAAACAGCTTACCTGAACAAGGAGGAGCTAATGGACACTACACTAATAGCTGGGAAGACAGCATAGGACTCACTCAGGCCCCCCTGAATATGGGTCTCAGCCAGAAGGACTGAGCAGTCTAAGGGACCTCAGACAGTGGAGCCAGGATGTATCCCTTGTGCACAAAAGTACTTTGCGAACACATCCCCCATGGAGGGATAAATACCTTAATCTAGAGACAGGAGAGAAGCGCAAGTCCCTACTTCACATGATCTATGAGATCTACATGACCCCAACTGGATGGCATTCCCCTACATATGGAATTGGGGTGGGGGGATGGGAGAGGAGGGTGATTAGAGTGCATGTGAGAGGACAGGGAGGTTAAAAGGGAGGGAAGGAGGGAGTGAGGGAGGGATGGAGAGATGGGAGGAGGGATGGAGGGAGGGAGGTTGGGAAGGACGGAGGGAGGGAGGGAGAGGGAACTGGGATCAACATGCAAAATAATAAATTATATTAAAAAACAGAAATGCTTTGACTATAAAATTTAAGTTGAAGGGCAAGTTACTGGGGAAAAGGATTTCTATTTTTGTTTCCACAGAACATGAAAAGATGTGGATTCCTTCCAGACTAATGTGTCTTGATCTAGCCAGACCACCTGAAACAGAGTAGATGGTGATCCTACTTTCAAAACAGCTGGACAAAGCAGGCTTACAGACTACAGCCAGGATTTCTGAATCTTCTTCGAATCCCCCATGACAGCTCCCCTTACCAGCAGGAAGTAATTTGGACAGAACAACGACCAAATTCCCAAATATTGTCTATAAATGTTTGTTTTCATTTAAATAGACATTGTTATATAAAATAAATTAAAAAAATAAACTAGCTACAATTATGAGGCAAGCCAGGAGATAGTGTCAAACATATGCCTTTAATCCTAGCTACTGGAATGCAGAGTGAGGTTGATCTCTCAGTTCAAGACCAGCCTGGTCTATATACTGAGTTCCAAGAAAGCCATGGAGTTTGTTCTGATTTGATTTCCTCTAGTGGGATATCAAGTTCTCTTCATTTGATATTTTCCTATATAGAATAACCATTATTAAATATGCCTTGGTCTTGATTGAAAAAAAAAAAGAAAAGAAAAAAAAATAATAAATATGTAAAAATCAAAGAAAAATGGTATATCAAAAAATCAAATATAAATAAATATAAGTATGTACAGAAATAAAGATAATGTCTTTTACCAGATACACACAAATAACTAAACATGAATCTTGTACCTAAGCATTAAATGTGTACTGCAGAAGTTGTAGAACACTGGAGAAATTAGGCCTCTCCAGGTTTGGCTACTTGCCGTCCTGTGTACCAAAAGACCTCTGGTGGTAACTATCAAAGTCTTTCTACACAAAGCTCCTTGATGGAAATCAACTACTTTCCACTGTGTGAAATATTCATACCCCAACACCCGGGTATGGGGAGTTGATAGGACCATATGGTACCTTACAGAACACTGAATGTGGCCTCAGTTTCCCACCAAGCAACCTGGAGGGCCTGCCACACCAACTCCCAAGCATCCCCATCCCATCCTCCCCTTCTGAGGATAACATCCCCTCACTCACCATGTTGTGGCTTCTGTGCTCATCCATGGTCCACTCACAATGTACTACAGTACCACTCCCAGAACAGAAATCAATACACTGGCAGTTGTTCCACTTAAATTGAAGCCTGAAGCAAGAGAAATAGGAAGTGTCCTGCAATGCCTGTGACTAGCAGGTTGGCCTGGTTTAGCTGACTGACTGGTTAAGCTTGAACAACAAGAGCACTTCCCCAAGGGTTAGAGTGTGCTTAAAGACACATCACAGGGTTCCTTGGCTCTGGCTTCTACTCAAGACTCAGACGTTGTAGACACCTGTAGAGACACAAATCTCAATTTCACTTACTCCTGTCTAAAACAGACAATTCCATTGTCTTCCAACAGTGTATGAGATCATCCTCTCCTCTTCCAGACAATGTGCAGATGTTGCGGACACAATTACACAATGCAGACTGGAATGATTAACTTATTCAATAGAGGGAAGGGTGCACAGATTATTAAAAACTTGAGAGATTTTAGGGCATATGTAACGCGGTTAAATAAGGATCAGGATAAACAAATAGGCAGAATAGATGTTTATTCAGGGAGAAATTAACTACAACCTAGACAGATGAACACCAGGAAATTCAACCCGATCCTCTCCTGTCCGAGTCATGCCAGAAAGAGAGCCTTTCCTGGCTCCCCTCAGACCTTCTTCCACAGGTCACTCCGCCCATGGCTCCACCCCCCAATGGGCATGGTCAGTGCCAAAGAGGACTATCTCACTACACATATGGCACAGAAGAAGTTTGTTCTGTGGCTTCTTGCTAAGGTCAGGGGAACCCGGTGTACATTTTATCTAGTAGTCACAGACACTTCAGAAAACCATGAAAGGGAAGGAGCAATATCACAAAAAAGATGATATAACTTTTTCCTCTTAGATGCTTGGGTGATAGCTCTAATGCATTTGGGAGTTTTATTCCTGAAATTCTTGACAAAAGAATAATAATAAAAAGTGTTGTCTTCATGGTAATTTGAATACTCTTAAGAGAATTGGTCTGGGAAGATTACTTCTACAAGCATTGTGATGACCCAGGACAGTTGCTTCAGGGTACAGGTGAGAAAATCGCTGCATTATTCAATGTTCTCTTCTTGAACAGGACTGTGTTCAGGTTTCTAAATCAGTGGAACCATCATCCAGGCGTGAGATTGGAGACAGACTTAATTTGTTGTTTCAGATCTTGTTCCTATTTTCTTTTTGCTTCTTTAATTTTTTTCCTACTTTTCTGCAGCATCAGTGACAACCATGAAATAAGTGATTTCATTTCATCTGACCTCAGTGGGAAACAACAGATAAGACATCTCTTTTTCTGTGCTGAAATCTCTCACTAGTAGTTACAACATGGAATAATCACATCATGTGATTGTGTAGTACCCTGTGAAAGCTAGCCAGCCACCTAGTTTTCAGGAGAAAGGAGTGAGTGCAGAAAGAGAGCAGATGATAAACACCTGCAGCAAATCAGCAGGATACAAGATAAACTCAAAAAATTCAGTAGCCATACTTTATTCAGACGACAAAGAGACAGAGAAAGAAATCAGAGAAACATCACCCTTTACAATAGCCACAAGAAACATAAAGTATCTTGAGGTAACACTTACCAAACAAGTGAAAGACCTATTTAATAAGAAGTTTGTGGCTCTAAACAAATAAATTAAAGAATATGCCAGAAAATGGAAAGATCTCCCAGGTTATTGGATAGGTAGGATAAATATAATAAAAATGACAATCTTGTGAAAACCAATCTAGAGATTCAATGCAATCCCTATTGAAATCCTACCACAAATCTTCACAGACCTTTAAAGGATGATAATCAACAATATATGGAAAAACAAAAGACCCGAGATAGACAAAACAGCCCTGTAAAAAAAAAAAAAAAAAAAAAAAAAGAACTTCAGGAGGCATCACCACCCCTGACTTTAAGCTCTACTACAGAGCTTTATGCCTGAAAACAGCCTGGAATTGGCACAAAAAAAGAAAGGTAGACAAATGGAATCTAACTGAAAATCCTGATACAAACCCACACACCTATGAACACCTGACTTTAAACAAAATGGCTAAAAGAATACAATGGGCAAGGAAAGCATCTTCAACAAATGGTGCTGGCACAATTGGATGAGGGTGTGTAAAAGACTGCAGATAGAGCCATGTTTGTCCCATGCACAAAACTCAAATCCAAATAGATCAAAGACCTCAACATCAATCCAACCAAACTGAATGTCTTAGAAAAGAAAGTAGGAGGTACCCTTGAAGAAATTGGTATATGAGACCACTTCCTGAACATAACTCCAGGAGCACAGATACTGAGATCGACAATTAAAGAATGGGATCTCTTCAAAGTTAGAAGCTTCTGTAAGGCAAAGGACAGTGGACAAGACCAAAAGGCATCCAACAGATAGGGAAAAGATTTTCACCAAACCTACATCAGTAAAAGGGGAGATCTCCAAAATATACAAAGAATTCAATAAATAGTCAACAAAACACCAAATAACCTTATTAAAAAATGGGGTACAGAACTGAAGAAAGAATTCTCAATAGAGGAATTGAAAAAGGCTGACAGACACTTAAGAAAGTGTTCAACATCCTTGACTATCAGGGAAATGCAAATCAAAACAACTTTGAGATACTATCTTACTCCTGCCAGAAGGGCTAAAATTAGAAACACCAATGACAACTCCTGCTGTTAAGAATGTACAGAAAAGGGAACACTCCTCCACTGCTGGTGGGAGTGCAAACTCGTACAGCCATTTTGGAGATCAGTATCGTGGTTCGTCAGGAAAATGGGAATTAGGTTACCACAGGTCCCAGCAAACCCCCTCTTAGGAATATATCCAAATGACTCACTTCCTTGCAACAAAGACATCTGCTCAACTATGTTCATAGTAACATTCTTTGTAATAGCAAGAACATAGAACCAACCAGTTGCCCTTCAGTTGAAGAATGGATTAAGAAGATATGGTACATCTACACAATGGAATAATACTCTGCAGAATAAAATAATGGAATCTTGAAATTCGCAGGCAAGCGGTTGGCACTTGAAGAAACCATCCTGAATGGGGTAACCCAGTCACAAAAGGAGGAACATAGTATGTATGCACTCACAATTGAATTTTACACCTAGATCAAAGTATCTCCAGCCTATAATTCACACCACCAGAGGAACTAGGATACAAGCTGTATTCTGACAGATTCAATAATGTCCCTCACAGAAGTTGGAAGGGACAAGTCCCGCAGAGCACATGGGAGGTAGGGGGGGGGAATAGGGAGAGAACTAGGAAAAACCGTAGGGGGAGGAGAGGAAAGAATGTGTGACTAGAAAGATTGACACAGGGTAAGAATAGAAGACAGGAGAGAGAGAGAGAGAGAGAGAGAGAGAGAGAGAGAGAGAGAGACTCAGCATGAGTGAGAAAGAGAGACAGAGAGAACAAAAAGAGTGATACATTATTGTTTTGAAGGTAAAAATGAACCTAAAGGAAGGTCTAGAGACCTACAAGTCTATTCCCAACTAACAAATTGAGCAAACGTAGAAAGGCTACCATAAATGCCCTTTCCGGATAGTGAGATCAACAACTAACTTATCCACCCTCATGGAGCCCTCATCTAGTACCTGTTGGAAAGAGAAGGCAACACCCATACCTAAACACTGAGTCGAACTAGAATACAGATACAGATGGAGCAGATAAGACCAAGTGGTAGAAACATAGAGACAGCTGACCTGAAGAAGGAGAAGATAATGGGTCCCCAGGCTGATAGCTAGGAATACAGCATGGAACTGTCTCAGGCTTCCCTAAATAAAGGTCTCAGCCAGAAGGACTGAGCAGTCCTAGGGACCTCAGACAGTGGAACTAGGATGTATTCCTGGTACACAAAAGAACCTTGCAGAGACAATCACCATGGAAGAATACTGCCTTAACCTAGAAACAGGAGAAAAGTCCTAGTCCCTACATCAAATGTCATGACAGATCTACATGACCCCACCTGGATGGCATTGTCCTACATGTGGAAATTTGGTGGGGGGATGGGAGGGCAGGGTGGTCAAAGTACATGTGAGGGAACAGAGAGTGTAAGTGGGAGGGATGGAGGGAGGTATGGAGAGGGAATGGGGATCGACATGTAAAAAAAAAAATCAGAAATTAAAAAAAAAAAAACAACAAACAAACAAACAAAAATTCCCAGGGTAGGAACTTCCAGGCTGGTGGTAATGCAGAAAACCAGGGTAAACAGCACCCAGCCCCTCCTGATACAGAAGTCCTAAGCCATGATCATCCAGGAACGATGTTGTGTTGCTGATGGCCTAGGTGCATTGGATCAGCTGGTGGGCATTCAGAAAGAAGAGGAATTCTGATCTATGGGGGTGAATGACTGAAGCTGCCCCTGGCCCTTCCCTCTTCTCCTCAGGCAGCAGTGACTGTGACTGGAGGGACCACACAGAAGCATGCAGGTACGGGGTGGGGGGGTGAGGTGGAGGATAAGTTAGTTATGGGGAGAAAAAATAAAGTAAAGGTTTTTATGTCAACTAAAAAAATACAACTAACAAAATATATGGTAAATAGATGTGATGGCTATGTGCAGACTTGGTAAAATCAGTCTGAAGCAAAGAAAACAAAATAAGACAACAGTGGTCTAGTAAACAATTCAAATGGGTCTGGAGATTTATAGGTCAACGCAACTCATCAAAGTAGCACAGAGAACATCAGAAGGAACTTCAGGTGTTACAAGTATGATTCCACTTCTCTAAGCAATAAAAGGAAGAACAGGAAAAAGGATTGGCCAGATCAAGAAGAGTAGAAAGGAGATAAAAATAAAATTATAATAATGAAAGATAACATAAAAGGAGAGCTGGTGTACCCCACATAATCTGTAAAAGGAGCCAACAGTTAAGAGAGCAGAGGGTGCAGAGAGGTTCAGGGGAAAGCACCATAGCAAGAAGGTAGAGTCAGGAATTAAATAAGTAAATACGATTTCACTTAAGGCATGCACCTCTGAGTAAGATTCAGTGATAAGAAAAAAGAAAAAGAAAAACAGAAAAGGAGAGATTTACCTACACTAGGGATGTCTGAGAAAATCAGAGAAAGAGACTAAATATATTGTTAAAAGATATAGAGGTTCAAAGAAAAGTAATAAATAGGTCAGAGGAAGATGTAAACTGTTTGCTGTGGGCTCTCATATATACAAATGTAAATTCAAGATTAATAATATGAGTTAAAAATTTTGACGATACCAGGTTAACTGTTTAAAAGTTCCATTTATTTCTCTCAAGAAATATATATGTACTTGTCAAAAAGTTCTATCTGTGTTTCCTGTTAGAAACCTGTTTATTGCAAGAATAGAGCTAAAACAAAAATGGTTTAAACATGTTTGCTGTCCAATGCTAATAGCCCTCAGCTCAAAATTTACCTCTGAGCACTGGTCATTAAGTTCAGATTATCAGAAAATCAGATGTCCTTTTAATGTAGATGACATTAATACTGTTTTATGTCTAATGCTGTTAAAAATTAAAACCAGTTAAACTGTTACAATTAGTAACACTGGAAATTAACATAAATTTAACAGTCACTCAGGTCATAATGGGTTTAGAGATATAAAGGGTGCTTATATTTGATATTACAAGAAGAAATTACAGGATGTTTAATTGTTTTATTAGACAGTTTTTCAATGTTTAAATTCAGAATGTTACATTGTATTTGTGCTTCTATTACATTGTTAATGTTTGTAGTTAAATCAAAGGGCTAAAATTTAAGATCACAGCCATACAGTGTATATACTAACCAAAAGTTGAGATGCTCATTTTTTATGATACAGAAGGGAATCCATCCTTGTTGTTGCTAAATTTGGAAGCAGAAGTTATTTAGATAAACTGAGTCATACAGCTGTTTTATGTTTCCCTAAAAGGAGTTTCAAAATAAAATCAGTATTTTTAAAGCTAAAACTGACAATGCAAAGTTATAGTTTTATAAAAGCTGTTTATAAATGTTTGTTTTCATTTAAATGGGGTTAGTTATAAAATTTTCTCTCTGAATTCCTAATTTTCTCACATACATTTTAATGCTGATTGTTGTCTTTCCCTAATGCATACCTTAAAACTTGAAAATTTTACTTTAATATTGATGTTTAAGTTTTCCACAAGGAATAATAACGATTCCTAACAGCAGTCTTTGAACTCTCTGGAAATAAGATGGGGCCCCATATCATCATTTCCACTTGACTTAAACTGATGCATCTGAACTATAATCGTCACCCTAACAGCGGTTTGAGACTGTTTTGCTCGAGACAACTCATGACTAGCTAGCTGTAATGTTTCACCTTCTTATTACACCAAACTTAAGTTGTCAAACAAAGGTGCGGCAATGGAAGGGGACTTTTATTAATATGTATGAAGGGAAAACAGAAATTGCTTCCACTAATGCTAAAGGCACCCCATAATTGCCCATACTACGTGCCTTCAGGCACCCCATTGCTGCACTTATTCCTTCAGGGTGGTTAACCTGTCTACTCCCAAATCATTGCTATTTAGAGAGGAGACATTCATCATCAAGTCACAGGTGCTCTGTAGCAGGAAAGATAATATCTTAAGGATAATAAGAGTTATTGGAGCATTTTGAACTCATGCCAAGGTGGAATGGATTCCCATTTAGGGGGCTGAGAAACTTCAGACTGGCAGAATATATTCCAGGACTGCCAATGCCATAAAGAAGCCTTGTATGCAAACAGATGATGAGATCTACCTTCAACTTCTTGGTGACAGTGCAAATGTTTAATCCCAGGACACAGGAGGCTGTAGTGAGATAGTTCTGTGGCACTGACCACGCCCATTTTGGGGTGGAGCCATGGGCAGAGTGACCTGTGGAAGGAGGTCAGAGGGGACCAGGAAAGGTGCTCTCTTTCTGGCGTGACTCAGACAGGAGAGGATCGGGTTGAATTTCCTGATGTTCATCTGTCTAGGTTGTAAGTTATTTCTCCCTGAATAAACATCTATTCGGCCTATTTGTTTATCCTAGTCCTTATTTAACCACGTTATCTGGTGTCAGAAGTGGGATTACCTGGGTTTCGCCCAGGCAGAAGAAAACAAAATCTGGGAACTCATAGCTTATATGCAATTTTCTCTCTGAATTCCTAATTTTCTCACATACATTTTAATGTTGATTGTTGTCTTTCCCTAATGCATACCTTAAAACTTGAAAATTTTACTTTAATATTGATGTTTAAGTTTTCCACAAGTTATAATAGCGATTCCTAACAGCAGTCTTTGAACTCTCTGGAAATAAGATGGGGCCCCATATCATCATTTCCACTTGACTTAACCTGATTCATCTGAACTACAAACGTCACCCTAAAACCGGTTTGAGACTGTTTTGCTCGAGACAACTCATGACTAGCTAGCTGTAATGATGCACCATCTTATTACACCCTGGTCAAAGTTTCAAATAGAACTACATTCAAGCATTTTCTGCCATACAGTGACTAATACATATGTCACAGCCAGTTCTGTTGAGAATTTCGGTAGCTAAAAATTTTCTTCCTACAGGATACATTGGCGCAATCATCATCCCATTTCATCAGGAAGTAACCTTAAGATAATGACGCCCCCTTTCCCTACCCTTGTAATTTTGGAATACTCATTTTCTTTGGGTTGGTTTATGTTATTTTGGGTTGGGTATGGAAGGTGATGCTTACACTCAGGATTATCTTTTAGACAGGAATAGGGAATGGTTGTGAAAGGTATGGTTTAGATGGGATATAGGTAATTAGCCTATTTTCTTGAGAATTTGAGTAAGAATGAGATAGTATTTTACAGCTTACATTGTTATGTATTCTTATATGTGGTAAGCTATGTAAAATTAAGTTTATATTTTGTTGTATTGTGTGAAATCTTTCATCTTATGATGTTTTATGCACATTATTTTTTTATCATATCCTATGTATGTATACTTTTCTTGTATTCAAGACATTTAAAATATTGATACAATTTGGGATATTTATCATGCTGCCCTTTATACTTCTACCTCTTCTCTTGACATTTCTACTCTACCTCTATTTTAGGGATTTATATGTATGTATATGTATAGTTATATTGTTTAAGTATTTGTTCCAGCTTTACTCAGGGAAGTTTCAATCAGTATTTTTAGCTAAGTTCCTCAGTATTACATATTTTCTTCACTCATGTTCCCTGGACCTGAGATTAGTCAGATATAGATGCTTAATTTTCAATCACTTCATAGATATGCAGAACATGGCATTTAAATGTTTTAATATTAGTACTCCGTTGACATGAGACACTGTTGCTCCTGACAGCACCATGCACTTTCCCGAAAATATGTTGGACACTGTTGTTGCTCCTGCTGGAGTTCATTCTTGCCTCAGCTAATGGCCTGTTGGGCAAAGGAGCTGCACCCCACCTTGACCACTGATTTGGACATGCAGTCCTATGTGCTTGCAGCAGACAAATGTAGAAGACTGCTGGACCTTTTCCTAGTCCGGGTAAGACAGCCTTTCTACATCCCTGCTGTTGTTGTCTGTCAAGTTCTCTTTGGCCTTAGCCAATACTGGGTGTACCAATGTTGCTGTGAGACCTAGGGTGACTGTCCAGGTGGCTGGCTGTTTCTGTACTTGCTGCACATTTTGGAAGTTGCCCATCTGCACTTCCTGTCTACCCTAGTATCATTTTATTTTCCTTCTCAGGTCTTGATGAGGTTGAAGATTAAACTATCACAACTATTATTCTCTCTTCCTACTTAGATATATTAGGTACTAGACTTACATTTTCCAACTTAAGACAACTCTATTGTAAACTCCATTATGCCTTCTCGCTAGGACTAGATATGTGGGTCATTTTGTACTCGATTTTCCTTTTCTTAGAGCACACTTGTTATTCACTGTTTTGTATATAGTTTTGTATTATGCCTAAATCTTTTCTTTAGACTAAAGGGGAATTGTAGTGAGATAGTTCTTCTGTGGCACTGACCATGCCCATTGGGGGGGGGTTGGAGACATGAGCAGAAGTGACCTGTGTAAGGAGATCTGAGGAAGAACCGGGAAACCTTTCTTGCTGGCAGGACACGGGACAGGAGAGCGTCCGGTGGAACTTGCTGGTGTTCATCTGTCTAGGCTGTAAGTTATTTCTCCCTCAGCCTAGTTGTTTATCCTGATCTTTATTTAACCACAATAGAGTCACACAGCTGTTTTATGTTTGCCTAAAAGGAATTTCCAATTAAAATCAGTATGTTTAAAGCTAAAACGGACAATACAAAGTTCTAGTTGTATAAAAGCTGGTAACCTATTATAAAATGTTAAGAAACACAAGTTACCAGCCATCCTTATAGATTAACTATTTGTTATAGTCAAACTAAGTATTAGTGATTAATATCAGGAATAAACATCACTCTGTCTCCTATACATGTTCTAAAGTTAAAGCTTAAAACAAGTCACTGAAAGCCAAGTTGTCGATTCAGATCTACCTAAAAAGACTTTGAGTACCACAGAGATCTGTAGAATAAGGCATTTAAATGTTAACTAAAAAAGCTGTAATAATATCAGGCAAAGAATCAGAGATCCAAGGTATCTAAAGATGATTATCGGGCAGCATGGGTTGTGATGACACTGACCAGGGAGTAAGATATTCAAATACAATGCCTGCAGCCAGATAGGACCCAGCTCATACTGTATAGAGGCTACAGGGTACTGGAAAATTATCTGTACCATCTTTGCCTAGACAAAATAAGGTCAGACATTTCCAAGTCACAGTTCCACAGAGGAAAAAACAAAACAACAACCAAAAAAATGACAAAAAAAAACAACCTCTCCCATTATACACTTGGTGAAACACTTCTCCCTTCAATGCCATAGACCAATTGATTATGGCTAGTAATATAAGGAATGGTCCCTGTCATTTTTTTAAATAGATTCAAAAGTTACATAAAATTTATCCTTCAAGGTCTCTGATACTGTTGATGGCTTGGCTAACCAATACTTTGTGAGCTTGCCAGTAAAGGCAACCTTAATATGGCTCCTAAAAAAGTTCTAAAAAATATGAGGACATATAAGTTTTTTTTGAACAATTGTTTATTAATTATGCACACAATGTTCTGCCTCATACATGTCTGCATGCCCAAGAGGAGTACCATATCTCATCATAGATGTTTCTGAGACACAATATAGGTGCTATCATTGATCTCTGGACATCTAGTAGAGCAGACAGTACTCTTAATCTCTGAGCCATCTCTCTAGCCCAAGACATATAAGTCTTAAAGAAAAAAATAATTTACAATATAAAAATTCAGAGCTTACCATTTAATTAAGTTTCCTTGAGCTATTGAGCAGTGACTCCCAGCTGTTTAGTCAAAAGCTCAAGGTTTTATGATTTATTTTGGTTGTCGTCTAAGTGTAAATGTGAAGGACTTTTCATCAGGCCTCAAATTATGTCTGACCAATCTGTACGTGGATCTCTCTTGACAGGTGTGAGTGTAACACAAGCTTCAGCCCAAATCTGTGAGTTTTTTCTGTGGGACTCAAAGGCATGGGTATATTCCTGCTGTTTTACAGATACCGCAATAGCTCCTTTTCAAAAAATATAGATTTTTTGGTACAGTTGGTGATGATAATATAGCTAAAACATTTATGTTCCTTTTATACAAATCAGTTTATATAGGCCAGAGGAACAAAATGTAAGTAAAGCTCGGATCCAGTCAAAAGGACTGCGGACAAGTACAACTTTCCTGAGGATGCAGGAATTTTCTCCCTGGTCTTAATGTCCTTCTTGATCAATACACAGAGTTCCAAACACACAC